>NC_085012.1:7259444-7359444 GCF_963854185.1 Sardina pilchardus
AAGATGGATATAGGTCACCATACATGCTAATAAATAACTAATAATAAAAACATGACTCTGACACGGCATAACAACCAGATGCTCCACGCGTATGTATGTATGTATGTATGCTCCGATAAGGCACATGCAAACGTGAGAGGATGGATCCTCTGTTGTGCCTCCCCCACTTCCAGCTCTTCTAAAGGGCAGTTATTATCAGTCAAGGCACTCTCTCACACTCGGAAACAAAACGAAGCAAATATGTGCAAATAAGGACACACACACACACACACACACACACACACACACACACACACACACCCACACACACACCCACACACACACACACAAACATACACACAGAAAGAGTAAGAGTAAGTAAATAGTAAACGGCATCTCATTGGGTTCTATTTACTGTTTCACCATTAACCACTAAGTGCATGAAGACTAATGGACCAACTTTACAATCAGTGCTCAACTATGAAGGTCAAACATGTTTGAAGTAGAGCAGGGATGAGTCTGTGCCACTGCTGTGTAGCTGATGCTGCCGCGGTTAGAATAACAACACGCTAACACACACACACACACATACACACACTCACACACACACACACACAGACCCCACTACACACAAGTGTACACACACACACACACACACACACGTGCGCGCTCGCTCAGCACAGACATCTTATTCTTCCCTCCATCTGTCAGGGAATCCAGCCCCCTCCTTGTTGGCTCTTTAATTAGCCGCTAATGGGGAAACACCACGAGGACCTGTTAAAGTGGCCACGGCTGGGTACACAGACATGAGCAGCACCCGCCACCACACACACACACACACACACACACCTACACACGCACGGGCAGAGAGTGACACCACCACACACACACCTACACATGCACGGGCAGAGAGTGACACCACCACACACACACACCTACACACGCACGGGTAGAGAGCGCTACCACCACACACACACCTACACACGCACGGGCAGAGAGTGACACCACCACACACACACCTACACCAGCACGGGCAGAGAGCGCCACCACCACACACACACCTACACCAGCACGGGCAGAGAGCGCTACCACCACACACACACCTACACAAGCACCACTCAGCAGTCTCACAGTAGCCATCTCTGGCTCTGATCTGGCCCTGAACTGGCTCTAGTCTGGGCTGGATGTGGCGCTGCTCTGGAATCAGCTGCTATTAGGACGCACATGACAAAAGAGGGTAAGGACTCCCTCCTCCTCCTCCTCCTCTCTCTCCCTCCTATCCTCCTCCTCCTCTCTCTCCTCATCTTTATCCTTCTTCACTTCCTCCCTTCCTTCCCCCCTCTTTTAAGAGCTTCTGAATTATTCATAGGGCAATCTGAATGACAAAGGGACTCCAAGTGAATAGTGAGTGTGTGTGTGTGTGTGTTGAAGGGGGGTGGTCGTGCAACAGAGATAGAAGGTGCATGAATGAAACTGTGTGTGTGTGTGTGTGTTGTTTTTTTGGAGCAGGCACGAGCTGCTGTCACTCTCCCCACTACGCCCCTCGGCAAAAGTTGACCCCTGGAGGTCAGACAGTCTGTGGGAGGGAGGGAGGGTGAGAGAGGGGTCGGACTCCAACAGACATGCTCCTAATTTCCTCTTGTTCCGATTACACAGAACTCAGCAGCGCTCAACCCCCTTGAGTGGAGTTACCTCAAACAATTCTGTTATTTTTCCCTCACTGCAGTTGAACTGATTAGGGGAAGCATGGTAGTTAATCGTTACCCTCAGCTTAGCTGTGCTTTTCCATAATGTGATCAACTGGCTGTACAATTCCACCCGGAAGACTGCTTGGGAAAAGCAGGTTCATCGGGCTTTAATCCTTAAGTGCAATCCACACATGCTAAGCTGTTATCCCTGCCATTATGCACTTGAGATCTCCCCGGCTCTTATGTGGCCATTGAAGCGTAGCTCCAGCTGCTCTGTCACTGTGTAAACTGCAGGTTAAAGGTCGTCACCTTTGACCCCAGCCAACCCAATTACAAACCCTTGCTGCGCAACAGCACCATAGATCACCCAGCGTTCTAGAGAAACCTAAGGATAGAGGTGGGGTCGGTCAACTCACTTGCAACACTCCGCGTCCTTGCTCCTGACTGACCAATGGGGAGAAGCCTTTCTACGTTATTAAGCCATCAGTGCCAATCCACAGCTGTGTGGTCTCATCAGAAGATAATGAATGCTGAACTCCCTTTTCTGTGCGTGACACACAGCACCGTCTCAGTTTCAAAGACGTCTCCCACAAATTGTACGTTATGATTTCAACAAATGTAATGTAAGCAGGAAAAAATGTTTATGGCAAAATAAATGGGAACCTGTCAAACAGTATAGTGGAAAGCAGAAGACAAAAGAGCCAAAAAACACACTCACACACACACACATACACATACACAAAGAGAGAGAGAATGACCATAAAAGACAGCATCAGTTCTCAGGCTTCACCTTCTCGCTAAGTTCATTTTGGACTAAAAAGCTCCTCTGATGTTTAGCCAACACTGATTTCACTTGGCAGCCCACTCGCCAATATAAATTCCAACCCTCAGGGTTTACAACCCGAAACTGTACTAGATGTTCTGATATTCTAACGATCACAGCAACAGTCCCGAAGCTATGGCTCCTGCCTCTCTGGGTAAGAGTGAGGAGAGCGATGGGGAGAGAGAGAGAGAGAGAGAGAGAGAGAGAGAGATGGGCAGTAATGAAATGAGGATATGACTAGAGACTGGAGGGCAGGGATGAGGAGTGATAGGAGAGAGCTTGTTTACTCTGACACGACTGACAAGAGCGCTAAACGGACTCGTCAGCGGACAGAACCAGAATGAGCTCCAGAACTGGGCCCGAGGAGATGGAGGCTGACAGGCAGAAAATAACAACATGGAGGCTGATAGGATGGAGGGGTGTAGAGGAATACATTTTTTAAAAACGCACTCCAAATGCCACTTCAGCTTTTAATTAGCCTGGTGTAGCCAGACTCAATTCTAAATATTTCACGACCTCAAATTTTGTGGCCTTGGTTCATTTGGGCTGGCTTCCAGGCTAGCTTTAAATATGACTTCTTTCAAAATTTCATCAAAATCAGTATGAATCAAGGGTAGGGTGACCAGATGTCCTCTTTTTCCAGGACATGTCCTTTTTTTGAGACCTAAAAATCGTCCAGGACTTTGTTCTTCTAGCGCTTCAAACGTACCTACAGCGAATTTGCTTCGTGTTCACAAATTAATAAAAAATATCCTTTTGAGGCAGTGTTTTCTCTTGTGTCCTCTTTTTCACAAACCTAAAAGAGGACACGATCTGGTCACCCTAATCAAGGGGCAGAGTGAGTACAGTGTTTCTCCCTGCTTTAAACAGACTTTTTAACCTGCACGCCTGACAGACTTGCCTCTCTGCCAACCTCAAGGGTGACACCTGCTGGCCAGACATGAGAACTCCTCATTTCCTGGCCAGCCTCCACTATTGAGGGATATGGCGTGAAATTCAAGCTTTTCTCTTGGCTGCCCACCTCCTTTGCCAGTGCAGCACTTCTCGGAAATCCAGTATGTGTATATTAAATATGTAACCAAATCGAATTTCATAGTGGTCTTAATATAAAGCAGAATCACTTCCTCAACGGCTTATCCCTTGCACTGTTTGCCCACATATCAAATGTAATACAACATGACATAAAACATCCCAGGAAAAAGACATAATGCGTCTTCAGCAAATGTCAGCTGCCAAACTAGCCGTAAATATCGTCCACCCACGTGGGGTGCAGACTGCTTGATTGGTCCAGAAAAGACCCCCCCCGGCGTGTGTCCGTATACCCCCTGCTGGACCCCCTCTCTCTCCCTCATCCCCCAGTGCCAGTCTCAACAAATGGTCAAGTCCCACTGACTGATCCGAGAAGGGGGCAGGGGGCTTACTGAGCGCGGGGGGTTAGGGGGCAGGGGGGGGGGGGGGGGTTGAGGTAGGGTGCAGTGGGGTGGGAGGGCACACAAGCTCAGGAGACAGCAGTACTCCGTCTAGCCAGTAGAGGAAGCTCATTGATTGGCGTCTCATTGATTCCTGTCCAGACTATCTGATTTACGCCAATCAGAGCAGAGACGGACTGTCTGGTGCTGTGTGTGCACTGGCTGAGCTTAAGCACTACAGACAGCGGTGTAGAAACCGAACACTTACACACACTGGTGTAGCAGAAACTGAACACTTCAACACTACACACACACTGGTGTAGCAGAAACTGAACACTTAACACTACAGACAGACAGACAGCACTACAGACAGCGCTGTAGAAACTGAACACTTAACACTACAGACAGCGGTGTAGAAACCGAACACTTAACACTACACACACACACACACACTGGTGTAGTAGAAACTGAACACTTCAACACTACACACACACTGGTGTATCAGAAACTGAACACTTAACACTACAGACAGACAGACAGCACTACAGACAGTGCTGTAGTAACTGAACACTTAACACTACAGACAGTGCTGTAGAAACTGAACACTTCAACACTACACACACACTGGTGTGGCAAAACCGAACACTTCAACACTACAGACAGTGGTGTAGAACCTGAACACTTCAACACTACAGACACACTGGTGTGGCAGAAACTGAGCACTTCAACACTACACACACACTGGTGTAGAACCTGAACACTTAATACTACAGACAGACAGACAGCACTACAGACAGTGGTGTAGTAGAAACTGAACAATTAACCCTACACACACACAGGTGTAGTAGAAACTGAACACTTCAACACTACAGACAGTGGTGTAGAACCTGAACACTTCAACACTACACACACACACACTGGTGTAGTAGAAACTGAACACTTCAACACTACACACACACTGGTGAACCTGAACACTTAATACTACAGACAGACAGACAGCACTACAGACAGTGGTGTAGTAGAAACTGAACAATTAACCCTACACACACACAGGTGTAGAAACTGAACACTTCAACATTACAGACACACTGGTGTAGAACCTGAACACTTCAACACTACAGACACAGGTGTAGAAACTGAGCACTTAACACTACTGACAGTGGTGTAGCAGAAACTGAACACTTTACACTACAGACAGTGGTGTAGAAACTGAACACTTCACAACTACAGACAGAGGTGTAGAAACAGAACACTTAACACTACTGACAGTGGTGTAGCAGAAACTGAACACCTCAAAACTACAGACAGAGGTGTAGAAATTGAACACTTCAAAACTACAGACAGAGGTGTAGAAACTGAACACTTCACAACTACAGACAGACAGACAGCACTGGAGACAGTGGTGTGGCAGAAACCGAACACTTCAACACTACAGACAGAGGTGTGGTAGAAAATGTCAGGTCCAATGCTTCCACAACAATGACACTGTTCATGCTTCAAAATGTAGAAAATATATTAGTTATATACAGTTAGAACGTTTACTTTGAATTGCTGGGCTGATACAGTATTTATCTCGCTTGTTCAGCTTCACGATACTGGCTCAAATGCTAGAGTGACTTCGATATGCACATCTACTTGACTTGCAGATCTCAATATCTCCTTACCCAGTGGCTTGGCCTTATCACAACATCAGCAATGATGCATCACCTTCGAGGAATACAGTCACAACAAAACATACATCAACTGTGCCACAGTTTGCTCCAGATAAAAGCACAAGATAAATGTTTATTTAGCAAGTCATGATGGGCTCACAGTCCTTGCTGACTTTCCCCTTCTGACCACAAGGGAGCATCTGTGAGGTCTGTGATGTGTGTGTGTGTGTGAGAGAGAGAGTGTGTGTGTGTGTGTGTCTCAATGCACTCTATTCAGCCTTTTCCGCCCCTATCTTTCCAGCCGGTCACACACGGTCGCCAACAGGCAGAGAATCGAAAATCCTCAAATGTCATTTCCTCCTAGAAAACAACCGCCGATGAAGTATGATGGATCGCCCGCCTTCCCGGCTCTCACACACACACACACACACACACACACACACACACAGCCCTTGCCCAACTCATTTAGGGGCAGATTGGTTTCCTTAATTAGCACAAGGCTCTTAATAAGCACTGAGTTGAGCTGGCGTGCAGGAGTCCCGCCCCCCCCCCCCCCCTCCCGGCCCCCCCAAGGACAGACATGTGTTTTTTTTTTCTTCCTCCGTCTTGGTGAGTTATTTATTTTTTTAGGGAAACCTGATTTGAGATCCCCCGCAGTGAGGGATTCTCCTCTGGCTGCCTGACTCCGGTGCTCTTACACAACACGACGCAACACAACAGCGCTCCACTAGGCAATTCAATCTGAGAGGGAGAGGAGAGGAGTGGAGTGGAGTAGAGTAGAGTAGAGCAGAGCAGAGCAGAGCAGCCACAGCAGCAGCAGCAGCAGCATATAAAATGGTGATATAGCCCACAGTATTCCACAAACAAAATGGCTGCTACAAAGAAGCTAGGGGGACAATCCTGACTGAAAAATGAAAAGTATCACATTGCATTTAATTGCCTTTAAAATATTTAGCTTCCATGAAAGGTACTTACAGTGATGTACACTCTGATTATTTTAATGATACACATTAAACAAACTGATTGAAACATGACTGCGCCAACAGTTGAGGTGGTGTGAGTAATATAGTTTAATTTTGGCCCCCGAAAGGCATGTTGGCAACATACAAACATAATTCTAACCCTTTCTGTGAGAAAAAAATGGACAAAATGACTCGTACTGCAGCAGTCGGTGAGCCAGAACTGAATTCTGGCCAACAAACTCTATTAGTCTGCAACTTAAACAACGTCACAGTGGATAAATCAACGTCAGGCACGAACAAAAGACCTGCAGAGTGGCCGGATTCGGTCGGGATTAAAGGGTTCACTGTTCCTTTAAGAGCTGATGCAAGGCTTGCCAATGGAATTATATGGAAATGAGAGCCGATGTAAACTGCAGAGTTTTGCAGCAGCCAGACCCCGCCGGCGGCCCTCTCTCTGGCGGTGGAGGAGAGTGGAGGGGTAGTCGTGCACAGTGCTGTGTGTGCACCACCATGTCTGTCCAACGATGGCCTAAAGCTACCAACACACAGAGTGTGCATGTGGCCTGTGTGTGTGTGTGTGCATCTGTATTAATGCATGTGTTTGTGAGAAAGAGAGGGAGTTAGAAAAAGAGACAGAAAAATGGGGGGAGGGGGGGGGGTTGCACGACGTAATCAAACCTGACAGTTTTGGAAAAACGAAGTCCAATGTGCTCTCTCTCTCTCTCTCTCTCCCTCTGTCACACACACACACACACACACACAAACACACACGTTTGTGCACAAACGAATGCCACCCACATCAGGTGTAGAATATGCAATAAGTCATTATTGGCGTGGCAGGGAGGGATGTTGGTGTGGTCTGCACAGGAAACGCAGCAGGAGTAACGGTGCTCAGTACAGTACGCCAGCCACACACACACACACACACACACACACACACACACACACACACACGCTCCCTCAAACCCAGAGGCCTTCTCTCCTCCCTCCATTCAATTCAATTCAATTCAATTCCATAAAGCTTTATTGGCATGAAAGTTTCAAGAACAATATTGCCAAAGCTCAATTACTCAATTACATGTAGGCTACACATAAAGAGGTTAAGGGAAAATAAATAGATGTTTAACAGAATTGTGGAATTAATGCATTAGAGGACATACAAGTAGACATAGAAGACATAAAAGTAAAACAACAATTCTAATAATAATAACAACAAATATACACCATTGTTGGTGTTTGTGGCCTCACTGGCTGTCCCTCAGGTTGTGGCAGGCTGCTACACATTTTTCTCTCTCTGTCTGACTACACTGAGGGCTCCAGCCCGCCACAGCCTGTCCAAAACCGAGCCCCCGATCCCATTTCTTACTCTCCCAACTCTTAGGTGCTGCTGCTGTGTGTGTGATTTTTTTTCTTTCTACACAACAGTTGTATTCGAGAGGAACCAATGATGAGCTGTACGTACAATCTGTGTCGCCATGGCAACAAGGGGCCAATGAGATGAAGGGAAAGCTTATAGCTTTGTCTGTTGCGTGGCGCGGTGCACCTCAGTTCATATGCAGTCTGCGCTGAGTGTCTGAATGCTGACTTTGTGATTTCCTCTAATGAAGCCGGGTCTGAATTACTCACAATTGTGATTCAATTAGCTCCCTCAAGAAACAAAACAAGACCTAAATGTACTACACTACTACTACTTAGTCAGTGTCAAAGAAAATAGTCATCAACAGATTTATTAGAACCTGTGTACCAGTGTACCCACCAGCAACATCTGCGAATCATAAATCAAAAGCAACGATCAGAGACATTTACGGCACAATGTCCGTGGAAAAAAAACGCTCGTCTTTTCCTCGTGGTGCCTGATACAATCCCGCAGACGTTTCCCAGGTGCAGAGAAGTGTCAGGGCTTTAACTGGGTGGCACGATTACATCCCGTCCTCCCCAGAGAGCTGCGGCCCGAGTGACAGGAGCGCCACGGCAATTACGGGCTTATGAGCCGGGCCCCGGCTGGGGCGCACAAAGCATCTTTATCCACTGGCTTCCTGCTCCAGCTTCTTGGCAGCGCTCTTTGTTGCTCTGTCTGTCTCTGCTACTTTCTCTCTCTCGCTTTCTCTCTCTTTCGCTTTCTCTCTCAGTTATTCACTGCCACTCTGACTCTCAAAACTCTCTCACAAACTCGCTCGCTCCAAGATTTGGACTCTATTTCTGACTCCATGTTCCAAACCGTTCACACACACACTCTATTCACACACTTCTTTTCTCTCACATATACTCTTCACCTTTGAAGCTCTCTCTCTCTCTCTCTCACTCTCTCTCGAGCTCTCTGTCTTGTTATTGTGTGTGTGTGTGTCTCCCAGAGAAAGCATTGCTGGGGTGCAGAGAGCCTGCCCTGCCTCACAATTAGCCCAAATGCACCATAGACTGGCAACAAACACACCTCGGAGGCTTACATTCACTGACTGCCAAAAGAGAACGAGTCCATTCTCGCCAGGAAAACCGAGACCACCCACACTTAGCGCCAAGGTCCACTAACTTTTATATCAACTGTAAAATACTTGCAAATATTCATCCGCTCCAACCTGAAGTGAAATTCTTTCTTAGGGACTTGAATATGCAGTAACCGATATCTGTGTTTTGAGTTTTGCGGCACTCGAACTGGAACACGCTCCTGTTCGTGCCTGGTGTTGATTTATCCACTGCGACGTTGTTTAAGTTGCAGACTAACAGAGTTTGCTGGTCAGAATTCAATTCTAGCTCACCGACTGATGAGACATGAATATGCCCACAGAGGGATAGGGGTGGTTAGCATTTACTGCACACGGTGGACGCACTGCATCCAAGCGCATGGATGGACCAATCAGACTCAGGCTCTGGGCGCTATCATCACTCTCAGAGCGGTCATTCTCAGGGTCAGATCAGCGGTCGATATATTGAGAAGTGCTGAGTCATGGAAACAGTCCAGACCACGCTGCAGATATGACCAGATTCTGCTGTATCTGATTGGTATTTACTCAACAACCTCAGCACTGAATAAATCAACGCTAAATGATCTGACACCGACCATACACCACTATCAATATATTCCTGATTATACATGCAAAAAAGCACAGAGCCGTTTTCCATATCACAGATAGATGTAAGTGGTACTGTAGTTAGCTGTCATCCCTCCATCTTTCCCTCTCTGGTGCATGATGTGTCACAGTTGTGGCCAAGCAGAGAGCAACAGACAGAACCAGGGCAGGAGAGGACAGACAGTTTATTCAGGATGCTGTTTGATCAACAGAAAACTAGCTCTGTCCAGATTTGTGTATCTAGTGAACCAGCCTGCATCAGAATCAGGACCAGAATCAGAATCAGCTTTATTGGCCAGGTTTGCGTAAACAAAAAAGAAATTTGACTCCGGTTAACTTTGCTCTCAAAGTACAACACTCAAATAAATAAAACATAAAAGAATAAAAAAAAAACAGAAGAGTAAGAACAGTGTTGAACAGAACCAAGGATGCGTCATCAAGTGTTGTGGAATGACACGCTCATTCTGGTTCACAGGAAACATTTCATTTAACGTTTAACTTAAAGGTGAAGTCCAGTCCGGAATTCGCAGGAAGTCGTGTATGTGAGTGTTTACCTTTACAGTTATTAGAAACGGCAAACACGTCATATTTTAATCATGGACCATACAAAACACAGAGGTAAACTCACTACTAGCTTTAGCATTATTTGAGAAATGCCAGGCAAAGTTTTGTTTTTGTTTGTTTTGTTTCCAGTTTTCAGAGCTTGGACTGCCTATAGAGACTGTTGTTTTAGCAGTTGTGAGGTGATGGTTGCTGAATGTGACAGAAAGCTATGGGCTTAAAATTGCATAAAATCCGGACTACACCTTTAACTTAGCAACTACATTTGGTTCTACCTTGGAACCAACTTCTCAGGTTCCAGAAATGCTCTGAATGGTTCAACATCTGGAGCATGAATCAGAATGGAGTCGGTTCTGTCAGTGGAAATGGCCTATCACTGTTCCTTAGCCACTAGTGGTCACTTAACTGCATACTTGAAAAATAGCATCATGTAAGCTTTGGTTATCAAATGATTTTCGCCTTTTTCTAAAAGCATAATAAAAAGGGGATTACAGACCAAACCTTGTGGAAAAAGGGGGAATGAAAGCCAAAGGAAAAAGTTGGAAAGAATATCAAAGCTGTGATGATGAAATCAAAATGTCAGTCATCAGATTTGTGACACAAAATGAAAACTCTATTGTTTTGGTGATTACATCAGCAACAGAGAGAAATTGAAAACACAGTATAGAGAGCATAATTTCCGAACCTTGGGGTCGGAAAATTGGGGTTGTGGGTTTTCTATAAATTGAAATGGGGTTGTTTGAGCTTACAATTGATGGGTACATTACATTAAAATATACATTAATAAAAAATATAAAAAAAACCCATGATATCCAAGTTAAGCAACTTATCGGATCCTTCATTACAATCTGGCTAAGTAAAAATAAACTAAAATAAACAGCACGCATGAGATGTTCGATTGACGCAATCATGCCCCATCAATGTTCCAAACAAAGTAGAACTGGAGGGAACTTTGGGGGAAATTACTCTCGAGTTGGATGTTACAACAGAGATTTTTTTTTTTTGTTTGATGTTTGTTATATGGGTGTGTGTGTGTGTGTGTGTGTGTGTGTGTGTGTGTGTGTGTGTGGTTGTACTTGTTGAGTATTTATTAGGTGGGGGGGTATTTGTTATTGGCTATTTATGTGTATATGAGTATGTATGTGTGTGTGCGTGAGAGCGGTGTATTTAAGTCTACAAACAACAGAGACTGGGGTCGCCAACGTTTTTTTGTGACATCAAAACAGGGTCACCTTGACTTGACTTGACTAGTAGTTGGGTAATACAGTGGTAGGCCTAGTAGTAAAAGTAGTTGTTTAACATTTGTTGGTTTCTAGCTGGCTATGCTTTAGCATGTCCGTGGACTTAATTGAATGGAAAGTTCACTCTTCCTGAGGCCGAGGCATGAAACTAAGGAAGCAGCCCATCATGTTTGCATTTGGGGATGTTGTGACTCTGTGCATGTACTGTACTGAAGGGTGGGGGTTGGAGAGGGGAACTATGAGTTGCTCTGTGCTTCAATTCAGTTAAGCACTGATCCCATTGCTGGAGAGCATTAGAAGACCCTTATGCAAGCGACTCATATGATTTCACAGCACAGGGTGTGCTTGTCCTATACTGCGGTCATGTCTAGGGGCTGTGAGGCAACTACCGCTAGGCTACATATTAGCCCTATTCATTCATCAACCATCTGGGCTTAGGCCACATTATAAGTACTGTATATTCACATGGCTTTAATCTCTTCTCTTAGTTAAAGCCTTTTGCTATAGGCCACATAAATCCACGCACGGCTTCACAAAGTATTGCCCATATATAGATGCACGTACATTTTCACTCACTCAGAGCCTCACATGCACGTCTCTGACAGACCCACAGAAGCACAGAAAGAGAGAGAGAAAGAGAAAGGGATGAGAGAGAGAGAGAGAGAGAGAGCGCTGGACCCCATGTTATTTGCCTTTAAAACCGCACTCATGTATGGATTACCGATAACAAGCCCCTTAGCAACGCTGCTCTCGGTCTGCGGCGGTAGGCTGCACACAGGAGGGCATGCAGGGATATCGAGCCTCCGCCTGTAAAATGGGTCAGCTTGCGTACAGCCAGACAGTGCCCTTCCACTGCAGACGACTTGAGTCTGACCGTACTAGACAGCCGTGCGGGAACGAGAGAGCGAGAGACTAGAGAGAGAGAGAGAGAGAGAGAGAGAGAGAGAGAGAGAGAAAGAGAGAGAGAGAGAGAGAGAGAGAGAGAGAAAAGAATGAGCAATATAGCATTCAAAGAGCTCAGAAAAACGGAATGCTGACTGGAAACCCCGTCGCTGCACAATGAGGCTGGTTATCAAAGGAAAGCTTTTTGGCTTTTTTTTCTGAAAAAGAGAAAGGATGGGAAAGAAATGACGAAGGCCAGTGAAAATTGCTAAATGAATACTGTGTGGCGCTAAGGGGTGAATTGAGGCCTTTGCGTTTCCCTTTCGCAAAGATAACAGCTTTTCAAAGGGAGCGCGTGTAATTACACAGCAAATTGGGTCATTGCCATCTGTAGTTATGCTGTAGAATTACACAAATCACTTTGAAATAAATCTGCACTGGTGGTGAAGGCTAAATTACCTCCTACCCGCCTATTTACAGGGAGCCGGGCTGCTTGTTTCCTGAGAACTTCAACAGGGTAGCCTATAGCTGGCTGGAAACTCCAAGCAAGGCATATTTACATGTTCATAAAAAAAAAAACCAGGCAAAACAGATTTGAGAGCATGAAAAGGCACCACGTCTTGATTTTGTCCTGAACACCTCCACAGGTTCATAACAGTATTGTATGAACACATACTGTCTGAAATCTCATGTCTCTCTGCAGTAGTTCTATCGCATGTGAAACAGCAATATTCCAGTTTGCATAGCATCCCATGAAGAACTACTTTGTTCTTACCAATAAAAATGTCATTGTTCTTTAGAGCCTGCAGGTGTAGCAGGGAGCAGGGTGCGTGGGAGGGGAGGAACATATAATGGCACTTCTGACTCGACTGGATCGGTGTCAGGACAGTCAGATAAGTCATATGGCCCTTAGGGCATCTCCAGCTATCATCATTCATGACAACAGCAGGGACTGGCTCCACAATCTGAGCCTCAGATATTATAGTGTTTACACTAATAAACAGTCCACAACACTCCATGCTTGGCCCGACCCAATGTCTGTCCCATACGAAGTTTCCTGAGTAACAAAGCCGAGCGTTTCTTTCACGCGGACTCTGCATTCCTGGCCAGCCAAAAAAGGAAGTGCTCCCCATTGTCTAATGCTCGCTGGAGTCTTGAACACAAAGGCCTAGAGCTAGGGCAGATCTAATAAGTCCAAATCGGAGGGCTGCATTTGGGTGGCATCAATTAAAAAGCCCTTAACGGACTTCTTCAAAGACAGATGCAGGATGCACGTTGCAAATAAAGCATAGATTCAAACGACCTTTGTCCTGAACACAATGTACCACATTTACCTGCTAGGTCAAAGCAAGGATCTCCTGCTGCGAGACCTTGTTACTAAGGGTAGATCAAAAGCACTACGTGACTATGCTACTGCTGAGCACTTGCTCAAGCCAGGCTCACACACACACACACACACACACACATTCACAAAGTAACACACACACACACACACACACACACACACACACACACAAGGAAAGGGTCCTGGAGGAGTGCCAAAAGGAACCATTTATCACATTCAGCCTCCGTCCCTTTCACCATTCATGGACAGGGGTCTTTATCTGAGAAATGTAATAAAAGGTAAGACTGTGGAAAGGAGAGAGCAGAGAAGACGAGAGAATGTGTGTATTATTTCTCTCTCTCTTTTCTCTCTCTCTCACTCTGTGTGAGTCTTTCTCTGCTCTCACAGCGGCTGAAAGAGCCCCTGCTCTCTGAAGCTCTCGAGGTGTGACAGGGAGAAGTACTGGGTCCTTGAATACTAATGGGACTCTTTCTCTCTCTCTTTCTTCTGTCTTTCCCTCCTTCTCTCTCTCTCTCTCTTTTTCTTTCATTCTTTCTCGGCCGTCGCCACCGCTGCTGCCACTAACAGACGGGATTGAGGGGCAGTGAAGCGAGCCGCCATGATCCCTTTCAGGTGGCCAGGGCCCCCCGAGAGACTATTCTCTTCAGCTGGGAACACCAGCTTCCCTCCCCGGAGGGGGAGGGGGGGTACTGCTCCACACCTGTGCCCAGAGGTGACAAACGCCCGCCGCCGCCGCTGCTGCCGCTGCCGTCGCGGACCGCTTGTTCTCGGTTCGGGACTGTGCCCCCTGATAGAATGGGAATTAGTGCTGAGGGGATGGGTGCTCGCCAAGCCACACTGACAAAGGAAATAATTGCCCAGAGAATAAAGTGATTCCAGACACAAGGGAGGCACTGTTCAGGGGCACTGAGAACTCCCTCTCCCGAGTCTCCCCACTCTGCACGGGACTCCTGGGACCTGCTGGATTTGCAGCGGGGCGACCTGAAAATATTTCAAAAGGCCAAAACCCCATACTGTAACTGTCTATAACTGTTAAATGGACATTGACACCACAGATCCTGCTTTTATTTTTAGACACTCCAAAGCATACATTGATGGTCTCGCTAGAGGAAATATATACTGTATACTGGGACAGGGCACATTTAGGTGATCCTTTATCATTACACATACTGTAGACCTGTTACCCAACCGTTACTCTGAAATCAATACGACCTTCCGCAAGCCTCTCTCTAGAAAAGAATGAAGATGGGAATGTAGGGGAAGTGCTCACTGTGCCAGCTAGATTGGATTTTGACAAGGGGGCCAAACATTGGCTTTATTTGCACACGTATATTGCGAGGCAGCGGAGCTTGCCTTTCCCCCCTCTTGTGTATGGGATAGTGTGGAGGCTCAGCATTCCAACCGGGTTATTGCATGGAAATCAAATGTTTTCCTAAGTCTGCTCAGAATCGAAGCACAAGATGGAATGGAATGGCATGCATACAGATCATAAATGAATCTCGGGTACATTTTGCTTTTGGTTCGAGTGCGTTCAAATGGATTAGAGAAGTAGTAGGGTATATGGCCTTTTTCTCTACTTAAAATAAACAGTGACCTCACACAAACATTTCAGACATTTTTTGGAAACCTGGCTGGGTCGACTGAACTACTATGAGTAGCATTTAATGAAAACAAGGTCTTGCGTGAGTTTGCACGACACTGGTGATGGATTTCCCTGTGTGTGAGTATTGTGTGTGCGTGCCGTGTGTGTGTGTGTGTGTGTGTGTGTGTTACATTTATAACCAGTGGAAACTCGCTCACTTGCTCTCTTAGGCTAGGCACATGACTCAGATATAGCTCTCGTGGAAGGTAAGTGGTGTTCAGACCTCAATCCCTTTATGCGACATGACATTATGGAGCCGTCCTATTTTAAGACGTACCTTTTTTTGAGCCGATATGGCACCGAGCTGAAACCGAGCTGAGCTAATGAAGAGTTGGTGGCGGAGGGTGGCGGACAGGACAGGACAGTGAGTGCTATATCAGATAATGAAGTCTGGCCCGGAGTTTCCGAGCCAGACCCCCCCCCCCGGGCCTGGAGTTCCTCCCATGCATCCATGCAGAAGAGGTGCATCCATTACGGAGCATTCCACACGTCCTTGCCTCTGGACACACCAGAGTGTCGGGGTGCAAACTCGGACCTAAAGGCCTCTGGGGGAAAAACCACAACTCCCTCTCTCTCCCTCCTCCTGGCCACCACTGGCAATTAAAGAGAGTTCTCCTGAGTATCGGTGGAGATGAGGTGGACATATCCTCTGTCCACCTCAGGATGGGTGGGACGACACAATATGGCTTGCTGATTTCAATCTGTAATTCCCTTACCCAGTATAATTACATAATCAATCAATATGCTCTCCTCCTATAAGCCTATAATAACCCATTTCAAGGAAATCTAATTAATGACTTCATGACAGTCGCCCTCAATGATTGGAGAGATCGTGATAACAGGAGGAAACACCCTGACACTGGGACGGTGAAAGTAATATGAGTGTGCATGGGTGTCACACGGAAAAACCCAGTCAACATTTTCTAACAACCTCCTTATTGTCTCTTCTCTCGGTCCTGATGCTGGTTGTGATGGAGTGGGCCTAATATAAGTAGGCTATATGACATAATTTAGGGCAGTGATTTACAGGTAGTTCCATCCAAGTAGAGTTAAAAGGGTGGAAGAGGCAGGTCTATTGAATAACCCGGACTAATATAAAAATAGCTTTAGGTGAAATAAAATATTTGAGTGTGAATAGGATCACACTTTATAAATTGATGTTATAATAATTTTTGAGGAACAATCCCACTTTTCCCTCTGAAGCAGCGGCCAGGGTTCACCTGTTTCTACCTTGTGCTCCCTTGGCAATTAGACTGTCCAGACAGTCAAAAGCTGTCTACGCATTTCCAGTCTCGTCACACCGTGCGCAACAGACACGAGCAGCGAGAGCGGTAAGTGTCGGGCTCTGGAGGAGAGGAGGAGGGGAAGGGGGGTTGCCTACTGTCTACGCCTCATGTTCCTGTTATTACTCTTCAAGGGTCTATCTCTCGCAGTCAAGGTTAACAAGCCACCCGTGCCCGCAATGTCTGAGTGCTTGGATGGAGGGAGGGATGGAGGGATGGAGGAAGGGCAGGAGGAGGGGCGGTTTGGGCGGGTGAGAGTGCGACTACTGTATGTACTGTAATTATGCAGAGCACAGCATAGCACAGAATTCCTCTCTCAGGCATACATAGCACTAGGCTATAACGTCATTATTTCCTCACCTTTACACACTTATGTTAAATTCATTTGAGTTATTGTCAAAGGGTGAAATGAACTGAAGACCTATTTAGGCACGCGAAAGAGTCGTAAAAAATACTCATCATACGAGTGTGCTACAGTTTCTAGAGCTTTTGCCGTTGAGTAAAACCGGCACCAAAACTAGACACGGCTTATAAAACACTGCCCTGCGAGCTGACGCGCAAATGCACCTAGGGGCAACCGAAGTGGGCTGGGCAGCGCAGCGTGGAGTGTGAATGAAGCGTAGCCTACAAAATAATTCGCATCGTGGAGGCGAAAATGTCAAGAACACAAATAACTATCTTGCCGCTGACGCAAAGAGATGCTACTGTCGCATAACTCCTACCTTTCTCTCCATCGGTGCAATGCAGTCTGTTGTGTCTCGACTCGACAGCAAGAATAATTCGAACAGAGGGGTGTCTGCCCGTTGCTCTGGCAATGAAGTTCCTCGCAGATTCCTCGCAACGGTTCTTCCTCACTCCCGCTTCTCTCACGCAGTGATAAACGAACGGCTAGCGGCTCAGGAGAGGCAGAGCGTGAGGGATGGTGCCGGGTCTGGCGAAACCAAGTGCGGTTGGAAGCGAGGCGCAGGCGCAAGCACCGCTGGAGACGGGTTAAAATGAAATTAAGGTTCAAGAGGGAGCGTCATCAAATGACTCTCCATTTTGTAGTTTTCCATCCCCCCAAAATTTAAATGGGACAATACCAGATCAGTGACGGAAACCTCAAGTAAATATTAGCAGCAATAAGCTAGAAGTAAATAACACAACAACCCTACACAGATATCGGGTGACTCCTTTTACATGGGACAAGAAGATGATAGGCTAAAGAAATAAAATTGAGTTAGGGGCTGTGTGCAAAGTGTGGGACGAGATGCTTTTTGGGTGTTTGGGACTGGGAGTAGGTCAGTCATAAAAAAAAGCACTCTGGCAAATGCAGGTGTTTAGAGAAGCTGCTGGTGTTTTTAAGCACTAAACTCAAGTTTTGTAGCTTTACACCTGATAACTCTTTTTAAAAGTACCGACATCTATCTAAATATACCCACTGTTCAAAAATAAACTTTTAAAACCCTTTTGAACATTTCCACAAGGTGTTTAAAGATATATCACAGGCAAAATAAGCAGTAATCACCATGGCTTAGTAGTTCTGGTTTAGACGGGCAGCGAGCTAGATGACGTTTGAGATGGAATAGTCCTTCATTGTTCCATGAAAATGACTGGAACCCACTAGTGTTCACATTTAGCTTTATAGAACATATCAGGGTAAATCAATGGTAGCCCACATCATTTTGTTTTGAGGATGAATTAACTAATCTATCTATCCACCTCCTATCTGTCTTTGTAAAGGGTGCCGCTCATTCGTCTTTTATTGGTCCTCCCTTCCTTCCTCGGTCCTCGTCCTCACTGATCTAGATAAAGAATGATGGGGAGGCAACAATGGGATAGTCTATCCCGTGCTAGTTATAGGTCAGTGGGAACGAGTCTGGAGGACCGAGCCTCGAGGATCGAGGAGAGATGTTGAGAGAGGCCCTAGGCCTAGGTAGTTATAGAGGGTATACTGTATCATCAACAATGTTAATACCTATCCTTGCCTAGTTAAGTGGGTATACTGAGGGGGTGATGCTTTCTAAGTGGGCATACTGCGTGGGGGGGTTCATTCTTAAGCATATTTCTTAAATCACTTGAAGTATTTACCACAAGTAGGCCTAGAGAAAGGCATATTAAGGCACCAGTACACTAAATAGCTAGTGCAGATTTCCTGATAACTACTATAACATGCTGTTTGAGACTATACAAGAAATGCAGACGAACACATATACACTTTCGACAATTGCTTTTATATGTAGTTTACAGATGTAACTCATTTGCAGAAGGGAACACTCGTTGCATCTCCTTACCACCACCTAGTGGTCACTCTTGGCAAAACCTTTGATTACTCACCAGAGGAGCCCTCCACGGGTAATTGCATAATAATTAGACATGCGGCAACATTCAAGAGCTTAATAACAAGGTCCCTCTTGAGACTTTCTTCGTTTACGGAGTGAAAACAAAGCAAGAGGCTTTGTGTTAAGTTAATGAAATGTAGCCTTTCTGCGATGACTGATTATTTACTGAGGGGATTCTGAGGGGGATGGTCATTTGATTAAGTTTCCACTACACTGCACCAAACTGATGAAGGACCGGCATGAATTCCCTTGCATTCTCAACTGACAAACTTTTCAGTCAAAAAATGAAAGAGTGGATTAAAAACCTCTACCGGCATCCATGTCAGACCTAGACATCTCAAGAGCACACACTTTCACTAAATTCAGAAATAATAGGAGTCAGTCAATCAACGAATCACACAGGTTAGTTCTCTGACGGAGTTCCTAATACAAAAGGTGATGAGAGGATTAGGGAGAATAGCATCTGCTGGTGTGCCGTTATCGTAGCGGTGAACAGAGCAGGCGGTGGGAGGACTGGTGGATTGGTGCACGGTGCCTCTCCTGGTTTCTTCTGAGTAGCCGTCGCTTTGGCTGGCCAGTTCTGGCTTCCTGTCAGTCCTGGACATCAAAGTAATCGATGGAAGGCTCTTCTTTCGTTGGTTTGAGCCAGCTAATGCTCGTCTCATTCCTATCACACACACACACACACACACACACACACACACACACACACACACACACACAGTTTTTAAAGGAGCATACTGATTTATTCCACCACCTGTGGGAAATTATGAAGTTATTAAAAAAAAGCACCCACTGAGACACTAAACATCTCCATTCTTCTAAACTATGTTTTAATACTCCAATCCCACAACGAATGGTTGAGTAACACGACTGCGCGTGTGCGTCCCGTCTGAGTCAGACTGAGTGAGTGAGTGAGTGAGTGCTGAGTGTCCTCTTACTTGCTGCCGTGCTGCTTGAAGTGGGCGATGGGGGGAGGGGCCCTTCCGCTGGTCTCCCTCTCGATCAACGCGGTCAGGGTGGAGTTCGGGCAGGCGGACTTCCCCCTACGACAGACGACAATCCCCAAATTAAAAGCCGAGTGGAGGAAAACATGGCAAAGACACCGTCGTGCAGCAAATGACACATCATCAGCACGAACAAGAACTTCAGAACGTATTAAGGTTAAACTAAGATGCTACATGACTGGCACAGAGGAAGTAATCAGCAATGACATCAAAACAAACTGAAAATGACTGACTTCATTTCAATCACAAATTCCACTAGTAGCATCATTAAGTAATATATACGGCAAAAGAGTCCACATGCACTACTCTCAGAAAGTCTGTGAGTCACAGAAGTTTCAGAATGAAACTAAAATCCACTATAACCTTTACAGGTGAACTTAATGTGACCTTTGAAAAGTTTTGAATGTGCATGTCCAACAGCTCAATGTTTCAGTACTTTCTGTACTAAAACATTACATTTCACCTGAAAGGCAGATATCCCTAACGTTTTGTGAGTAGTGTACTTGAAGTGTGTTGCAGAGGTTCCCACCTGATGGCAGTGATGACCACGTTGCGTTTGGGTTCGCTGTCGTAGCTGACGCTCTCCACGACATACACCTCGGCTAGCTCGTGAACGATGCGGCGGTGGTCCCGGCTCATGGGCGGGAAACAGTGGCTCCGCTTTGGCTGTTTTCCCTGCAGGCCGTCAGATTGTCAGAATTCCACAAACTCAGTGTTTCAACACTTCAGAATATGACAACATCCCTCAATCCCACCCGCCCCACTGCCGATGGACCATCACATCATCAGTATTCAATGAACTCAGTGGTTTAACATTTCACAATATGCGTGATGCTATCTGGGAAAACCCATCACATGGTTCAATTTTATACACTTTTTATTCTGACCCCATCCTAGCAACATCCAAGATTTTGGAAGGATGGTATCCAGGATTTTGCCAGGGAACAGTGTCAAGAATGTTGCTAGGATGATATCAGAATCTTAAACTGGTCAAATTTCACCAGGGAAGGTTTAAACAAAGCAACATTTTTTTTTTTAAATAATCAAGGATTTTCGAGTGCACCACGTGATGGGTTTTTCGCAGATCACATCACAAATAAAGAATTGTGCCCCGTGCCCTTACCTTGCTTGCCAGTTCAACTAGGTTTTTGATTTCCCGTTCAACTTCACTGACAAACTTGAATTCTTTTCTGTGTAACAGACAGACAAAATGACAGTTATAAATGTGGTGTTTGTGTGTTAACTGATGACGTGCTATAAATCAGCACTGATAATCTCTTCACATATGCTCCAGGACTCCAGACACAGAGCGGAGATAGATAAACTAGGAAATCACCTGGCGTCGTCCTTGAGAGAGTCGCTGTACTTTGAAGTGGATCTAGTGTTAAAAGGATCAACCGATTGGTCGATTTGCAAGGCTTCAGCCAATCGCCTGTAAACAGAGATGAGAACAACAAACTCATCAGCCTTTGATCTAATACAGCAACACACTCATACTCACACACAAATTCACCCAGAGGAATTCACACACACAACGTGACAAACATAGTAGCAACAGACTAAACCCATAAAACTTACTTGTTTCTTTCCTGCGTGGCACACTCCTCGTCACACTCCAACCTGAGAGACACACACACACACAACACACACGAGAATTCACTCACACCCTCAAGGCCTTCATTTCACTCATTATGGGTGCCTCTCATTCGTCTTTTATACATCCTCCCTCCCTTCCTTCCTCGGTCCTCGTCCCCACTGATCTACATAAAGAATGATGGGGCGGCAACAATGGGATAGTCTATCCAGTGTCAGTAATAGATCAGTGGGAACGAGCCTGCAGGACCGAGCATCGAAGATCGAGGAGATGTTGAGAGGCACCCTTAGTCTTGCGTTGGTCATAGCTCTGCTCTACTCCGCTACTACACCATGGAAACCTATTGTGGTGAATGTACAATAGTGGAGGTATGTACGGTAGGTTTGTGTAACCCTGCTACAGCCAGTCACATTTCCTACAAAAGACAGTGACAACTGAACTCCACCAACTTGGGCTGCAATCAAGGCTGTGCTTCGCAGGTGATTGATGGCTTACAGCTTTGCAGGTGCTAGGTGGCGGACAGATACAGTAGCTCGTACATGACTTTCGATGTATTTTTTGGTTACAAAGCCTGACCTAGCCTGAGCCTTAAAAGTTCTTATTTCTCACTAGGTATCGCTGTAATATCTGTACGCAATCGGTTTATTAATCTGTGTTTGGGTGTAGCAAGACTAGAAAGGTGGGGTCTGGTACCTGGCCTGTTTGGTCTCTTTCTTGGGGATGAGCTGCCCAATATCCACGGATTCTCCCAGCTGCATGTCTGACAACTTGCTTGCCATTGCAATAGCAGCATGCCTATAGTGCAGACACAGACAGAGAGACACACACACACACACACACACACACACACACACACACACACACACACACACACACACACACACACACACACACACACACACACACACACACACACACACACACACACACACACACACACACACACACACACACACACACACACACACACACACACACACACACACACACACACACACACGTCTTAACACAATAGCATAGACGAGGAAGCACTGAAAACAGAGCTAGTCCAAATGATGAGAAGAAGAGTTGAAGAGTGGAAAACACTCTCAGGTCAGCGGTTGACCCCTGACCTCTGGTAAGAGCTTGATGCCTCTGTGCATGAGACGACCTCCTTCTTTCGCCCGCAGTCGCACTGCACCGTCACCTGCAGGTCAATGCAACATGTGAAAATCACCATCTCACAACCAGTCCTGACTTCCCATAGCCAAGACATCAACTCTTAGGTTCTAAAGCATGGCTGTAAGATAGCTACCCCCCCCCCCCGCTTCCTGAAGCGGTCATAAACTCACTAACCCCCAACCTCCAAAAAAGTTGCCACGCTCCTTTAATAACCATAAACCATAGTAAACCATCATAAACCGCTTTCGGACATAGTACTGTACTGTACCGTACTGTATATCTGTACAACATAGCCAGACATTTGGAACTCCGAACTGAACTGAAGCGAAGAACATGCAGAGATTCTGTTCATGTGCACGTTCAACCTGGTCAACCACACGGAGATTCTGTTCATGTGTGTCCATTGTCGTTCACAAATATGACCGCATAATGTCCGCAAGTTACCATCATATCTGAGTCACCCAAAGGGAGGACATGTCTGAAAGCAGTTATAGACTTGAATTTATCTTTATCTATCTATCTATCTATCTATCTATCTATCTATCTAGACGATCAGAGAGCACCGGTGTCACGACAGACCTTGGTGGTGCAGGTGTTGCGCGGGCAGGGCTTGCCATGGTGGCAGGGCACGGTGCAGGGGTGCTGGCACTCGGGCCGGGGGATGACGCAGGGCTGGCGGCACGCCTCGCCCTCCGCGTGGCACTCGCCGCGGTGGCAAATGCGCTTGCAGTGGTGGGATCCGCAGGGCAGCTGCTTGTTGCAGGTAAGACCACAGGAGATCTCCTGCAGGTGGCACGGGATGTTGCTCCTTTGCTGAGAGGAGAGAGAGAGAGAGAGAGAGAGAGAGAGAGAGGGTGAGGACAAAGAGTTATTATGACATGAGTGAGGAGGGCACACAAGTCAGACCGATCGATTGAGAGAGAGAGAGAGAGAGAGAGAGAGAGAGAGAGAGAGAGAGAGAGAGAGAGAGAGAGATAGCTAGAACAACAGCAGAGAAAGACAGTGGAAAGAGAACAATAGACCTAGAACAATAACGGAGACAAGTGTAAAGAGAAAAACAGGCCGAGAACATGAACAAATGATGGAAACACAGCTACAGAAAGGAGACAGAGTGACAAAAAAAAAGTATGATCCCAAACAGACTACACAACAAATGTAACAGGATGTGCACGCAATGAGCGGGGAACCACACTCGGAGCCTGACCTCGTGCATGCCCATACACCACTTCTTCATGAGGTAGGTGCAGGGGGGACACTTCTCATCGCTGTGGCAGTTGTGGAAAACTGAAGGAGAAAAATAAATAAATAAAGAGTAAAAGGCTTTTCAAAAAATAATCACAATATTCAATACACTTGATTCTGTACAGATTGTTCTTTTTTTCAGTGAAACTGAATGCAGAAGGACGCAGAATGTCAATGTATGAATACAAAGTCACTATAAATCACTGTATACACAAATTAACAATTATCACTGTGTCAACTTTGGCCATAAGTAACATTTCTGAAGCTTGTTGGCATCAGATGAGAGAGTAGTGTGATCATCAGGTACCTGGATGGTCGCAGTCATGACGTCGGGCACAGGGGTTCTTGCACTCAGGTGGCTTGGTGCCACAGGGGATGGGCGGGTACAGGACCGTCTCTCCGCAATGGCACGTCAGCTCATCGAAACCTGGCACAGACACACACAAACACACAGAGACACACACACACACGCAAGGATGAACATAAAAATATACTGCATCACCACACACAGTTTTCTCGTGTTGGGCAGCGGTAGTTGAGCCGCGCTGGACTGGGCGGTGGAACTCACTAGTTTGCCAGCAGGGTTGGCAGTTGCCACGGTGACAGGGCTCCTGGCAGCGATGCAGACCACAGTTGAGTTTATAGCCGCAGATCAGAGAACACTTATGTTCTATGTCCTGCGCGCACACACACACACACACACACACACACACACAAATACAAAACACAAAACCACATTCAGTCAAGAAATAAACAAAATCCAAAGACTGCGGCAATAATAAACTTCAGGGTTTCAACTGACATAAGATTTACCACTGATACCGTCACCATAACAATTTCCTCTTGGGCATATGCTTTCATTTAGTGTTGGAATGTCTCCTTTGTGTGTGCTGTGTGAAATATACGGAGACCACTCAGCTTGAGAGTGTGGAAACTTGACTTATCAACAGAGGCCATAATGCTGCCCCTGATACCCATTTGGAATGGAGGACCAAAGGGGGCCAGTCAGGAAGGAGAAGCCCAATAGATTGTATAGCTTCGATGAGGCAAAGTTACAGTGCTTGCTATCTATTTGTAAATGTTGCAAAACATACAAGTTCTGTAAAGACACGCAATGTTCATCAAGGAATTTAACCCATGGCATTCACTTGTCAAAGACAAAGACTAATTGACTCTAATTGTAAAGCACATCCACTTTCCACTCCAGTAGTGGTGACAAGCAAGTCATGCGTAGCCACTCACCACACAGCACAACTCCCCACACTTGTGTCTGCCACAGGACCGCTTCTTGTTGCACTTCTTATCACAGGCAAAACTCATATCATCTGAAAGAAAGCAGCACGAGACAACCATTCACTTAAAATCACGAAAACAATAAACAGAAATTGTGTTTTTTTGATGGGATAGTACATAGAAAATGATAAAAAAAAGAAAAAAGAACACACACCTTCTGTTTGGATACTTGAGCAGGGGACCTCCTGAGAACAGAACCAGGAGACCACAGAATGAAACGTTTGTGAGCTGATGAATTAGAGGAGCCTGATATCGCGATCAAGTCAAAGATGACCGAGAGACTTGTTGCAACTGAATGCTTACTGTTAGGAGTGTTAAGCACTTTGAGTTTAACTTGAACTTGAATTAAATTGAACTTGACTAGGCTACAGCTGCTCCACCAGTAAGGTGATGGGGCCGGCCATGGGCACACTGGGGGTGCCTCTCATATGGGCTTTTATACGTCCTACCTCGCTCCTCGATCCTCACTGATCTACATGAAGAATGATGGGGTGAAAACAATGGGATAGTCTATCCAGTGTTAGTTATGGATCAGTGGGAACGCCCCTCGAGCATCGAGGATCGAGGAGACATGTTGAGAAGCACCTTGGGACTAGGGGAGCATGGTGGGGGCAGGGTGCGGTGAGGTGCGGTGCGGTGCGGTGCGGCACGGAGGAGAGAGACCCACCTTGGTCTTGGAGCCGCAGCGGCATTTGATGGTGGAGGTGAGGGAGCAAGGCCCACACGCGCCCTCGTGGCACAGCTTCTCACACATGTGAATGATGTCTGAA
Source organism: Sardina pilchardus (assembly GCF_963854185.1). Taxonomy (NCBI): domain Eukaryota; kingdom Metazoa; phylum Chordata; class Actinopteri; order Clupeiformes; family Clupeidae; genus Sardina; species Sardina pilchardus. The sequence continues at coordinate 7,285,365 of NC_085012.1, forward strand.
GAGAGAGAGAGAGAGCCACACACACACAATCACTAACAATGAGGAGGAGGAGCATGGCAACATTTGCCAAGCCAACTGTATATCACACACACACACAATCACATCGCCCCGCGTCTCCCGCCAATCAGATCGACCCGCGGCTCAGATGATGATCCGACACGCCAAGAAGAAGGAAGCCCAGTGCCTCCGGTCTCAAACAGGATCATTTTTAGTCAATATGGACTGAAATCTCTGAGGAATGTTTCAAGCACCGTGGTGGATCTAAGCCACCAAGTATTAGGGAACTTCTGAAGACTAAAAGAGGTCCAAACAGGTGCTAGCCAGGTGTACCTAATAAAGCTCTACCTAAAAAAAAGTGGCCAGTGACATGTGTGTGTATAATGCATGGTCTCTGTCCTGGTCACACTTCTCAAACACATAATAATGTCCCTCACAGAACATTCAGATCAAATAAGAGCCTTTCCCAGTATTAAAGGAAACAGCTTGAGCTCTACACCTTCCTTCCTTTCCACCCTGTCAGTGACACCCGCACACACACACAGTCTCACCGGTGGAGCCACAGGGCAGGGGTTTGCCGCAGGTCTTAACACACACACACACACGCACACACACACACACACACACACACACACTCTCACCGGTGGAGCCACAGGGTAGGGGCTTGCCGCAGGTCTTACACACACACACACAGTCTCACCGGTGGAGCCACAGGGCAGGGGCTTGCCGCAGGTCTTACACACTCACACACACACACACACACACACAGTCTCACCGGTGGAGCCGCAGGGCAGGGGCTTGCCGCAGGTCTTGCCACAGGAAGGGACGGGGTCCTCACAGCAGCGTCTCTCGGCGTAGCCCAGCTCCAGCAGCTTGCTGAGCGCCGTCTGGCCACAGGGGCAGGTGCGCACCAGGCGGGGCGAGAGCGGGCAGGACTGGCACGGCCCCGTGTGGCACGTCTGCTGGCACCGGTGCCTCTCGCAGTCCAGCATCCTGCCCACAGAAGAACGGAGAAGCATTCAGGGCGCGTTCACATTTTTTTGTCAATTGTCAATACTTCACATGGGTTATACATACAAAGGAATCAAAATTACGTTCCTCGCTATCCCATGTGTAGACATACATCCAGACAAGACCGAACATGACACCATCAGGGCAGACAGGACATGACAACAGTAAGGTGCAGAAACAGAAAGCTTAAGGCTTGTTCCATAGAATGGCAGGGTACACATATAAATAAAATAACAAGAAAATAATAAGATACAGTAACAGGAAAAGAGGTAATATATAAATACTTTGTTATCAGTGCAATTTCCATAGTGCAAAAAGAGTCAATTGGCAAACAGGGGTGAATGCTCGTGGTGAACATGTTTTCTTTTCAGTTAAAATTTGAATGATTTGGTGCTGACATTCCATTCTAACTGTAATTGTATTGTTGCCTTCATCAAACTCGTGTCCACTTCCACTGTACGTTCACAGAGAACTACTCCCTCAGACTGTTTGCAAACGTTTGCCGAAAACTCAAGGCTAACGGAATACTGTTCACAAACGTTTGCAAACGTTCGCCTATGCTTGCGAATTTGAATGCACCTCAGATGTGGGGCACTGCGCCAAATGTGTGTTATGTGTGAGTTCAAGTTTGACTCAATCTACAGGGATTTCATGAGTGGCTGGAAGGAGATAGAGAGGAAATGAGTAGAAAAGAATAGTTTAATAGTTAAAAGAATGGGTTACAGGGTTTTATGTGGGTATGGATTTATTTCATTTGGGGGGTGGGTTACTCACTGTCCACAGGGCTTCTGACAGGAGAAGTGTCCAGAACCGTCAAAGTGTTCCTTATCGGTGCCGCAGGGAACCTCTCTCAACACAACGCCACAGTAGCACACTGTACACATAGGCAGAGAGCAACGATGGGGAGTGAAGAAGAGTAGGAAACGCCACAGGAAACAAACAACAACAAACCTATTTATTAAAGCATTAACTCCGGCGAAAAATTGACCAAAGAGTGTTTTTCTGAATGAAAATACATCATATAAGCCGTGGAGAGCAGAGCTACAGAGCAATGAAAAATACTGTCTCCACAGCTTATTTGATGTGATAACATTCATAAAAACACTGTTTGGCCAATTTTCGCCACAGTTACACTTTAATGCTTTTTATCTGCAGTTTTTACCAAACAAACACATGAAACACACTCGTGTTAGAGCTAAATACTGGGAAATTCCACAAATGGACTTTTTGTAATGTCCATAACGCCAATGAAATGCCTTGGTATTTGTATGATGTTAACGATAACATTATCTTTTATGAGCATTTTTCTCATGTGCATTCTTCAGCCAAAAACAGCAAATACTCAAGTTTCATGTGAATAATTCACTTCATACCATGACACCACATTTTATGGGTGCTATGGGCATGACAAAAAATAATAATAAAAAACAAAATCTGTGGAATTGCCCTACTGCTATTTCTACTAGTCTACAAAACTGCCAAATTCATTCACTAGCACACTACTCAGATGCAGGCCAGCTGAAATACAGACCTCACAACTGACCCTCACCGAGCTAGGGGATACATGGGTGGTGATGGCGGGAAGGAATGAATTGGAGTGCGAAGGTTTCCGGACAGTGGGCGTATTCTATTGTCTCACCTTGCTGGACCCTGAGCTGACAGGGTTGGCACGGCCCGCTGTGACACACCTGGGCGCAGGTGTGCTCAGTGCAGTTCAGCGCGGCCCCGCACACCTCCTCGCAGCGAATGGCCACCGTCTGGCTACAACGCACCTGTTGACTACATACATGCAAACAAACACACCGGCCAACCAACGTCTTAGAACGAAATCTCGGGTGGATCATTAAATCATCACATGAAATGACCTTCAGCACCAGAAACACGTTGGCATGGGGCATAATAACCAGCCTTATCACTCTGGGCAAAGAAATATAAAGTTTAATCATCGTTGTATATCAATCAAAGATTGCTTTATAAACCGTCTTTGTATCAATGCTCATTGAATGGTACACGATGACTGAGCCTGGGAGCAGACTAAGCAACAGTGGAATCAACTTTAAACAATCTAACTGCCCCCCGCCGTTATCACTGTCAGCACCAAAGAGAGTAGTACAACAATCTGTTGTTGGTTTCTTTGTAAACTGAACTGCTCGTCTCCTTTGCGTGCTACAAAGGCATGACTGTTGCCTACAGTGGCAACTGGATGATAACCGGGATAACAGCCTTTGCGGTGTCTTGCTGGATGAAACTCTTTGCATCCGCCTTGTCCATTAATTCAATATAACGGGACACCTCAACTACCGATATCCCTTACTTAATAAGCCTTGCAGTAATGTGGTTGTTACCTGGTTTTCCCACATGTGCAGGATTTGGACACAACAGCTGGACACTGTGGACAGGGTCCTGGATGGCAGAGGCTGTTAACGAGACAGACAGAGGTTAAGAGCGGTGTAGTAGCTATGGTATAACTATAGCACACAGCTAGCTAGTGCGCTTTTTCTGCCATTTATATTTTCTATAGATTAGCGAAAATGCAATCTTAATGTTGCTATGGAAACAGAATATGATGTGAAGCTGAAGTGAGGAGAGAAGTCAGTCAAGGCAAAGGGAAGCTCAGGTATGCATTAGTGCATACAACCAGTCACAAAATCACATTCACATCAATAGAATGGATTACCGGTATATCTATTTCTTATCTTGTCTGTGACTGACAAAATAAGAAAACTCTGATGTCTCAGTCTATAAGTAGTAACAGTGGGACAGTAATGCTGTGACAATGAGACACGCATGTCTCAACCTCACTCTGGGAGTTGCTGTTCTGATACAGTGCAGCCCTGTTCGGAGGGGCTTACATGTTGCACGGGTGATTGCAGTTTGCTCCACTCCTCTTCTTTCCACACATGTCCCCACAGCTGTGCGGGATCTCGCTGCGCTGCCATTCCGGGTTGGTCACTTTGCCTGTCAACAGGGAAGCGATGACCTGGCTTATGAAATCTGCCAGAACTTAATCTACACATATGTTTTCGTCTTAACTTGCGCCTAAAGTAAAAAAAAAAAACACCTAAAAGGCAAAATCTTTCTATCAAGGCATAAGAAACGTCATTTTAACTATAGCTAAGACACTGTCCATATAAGAAATAGGGTTGTCATTTTGAAGGAAAACATTGGTCTTACAAACAAATTGGGCACAATTTTTTTTAATACATTTCATTACTACTCCAAGACCTGGATTTTCGTTTTTTTTTGTTGATGCTGAATTTATGCTCTAAACAAAAACATTATATCGCATTGACACATAAGCATATGCGTAACGCCTCACTCATGCAAAGCCATGAAGTTCCTGTAACGGGAGCAGGGAGTTCTCACCACAGAAGCATGTGTAGGAGTTCGGAGCTCGGAACGCCACGTGCTGGCATGCGGGACATCTCCATCCCTCACTTCCATCTGTGGAATAATGAATAGCACAGTTACGGAATCTATACAGTAATATTTACCTTCGCCAAGGAGGTTATGTTTTCATCTGGGTTTGTTTGTCTGTTTGTTGGTTTGTTTGTTTATTTGTTTGCAAGAAAATAGTTATGGATGGATTTCGATTACATTTTTAGGGAAGGTATTAAATGACCCAACGAAGAAACAATTCAATTCAATTTTGGGAGTGATCAGTATCACCGTCTGGATCCCGGAGGCAGTTATGTTTTCGCTTGGTGGAGGTCTGCGCTCTCTGAGTGCTTTTCTAGTTCCCTGTGTATTAGCTGCACAATGTATAAGCAGCAGGACAGCTAAAAGAAACAAAACCATATTCATACCACATTAACTACCCCCGTGTATTAACCTCATAGCTGAAGAAATTAAGCAGCTTCAAAGTATAAGCCACTTGTTAACCACCATTTGGATCTTTTTTTTTTTCTCTTTCAATCTGACAAGAATAGAATAGAATAGAATAGAATATATACTTTTGTGATCCTGTGAGGGAAATTAGTTTCTCTGCATTTAACCCAATTTAACAGAATTAGTGAACACACACAGTGAGGTGAATCACACACTAACCCAGAGCAGTGAGCTGCCTGCCCAACCAACAGCGCTCGGGGAGCAGTGAGGGGTTAGGTGCCTTGCTCAAAGGCACTTCAGCCATGGTGGACTGGTCGGGGATCCAACCGGCAACCCTCCAGTTACAAGCCCGAAGCCCTAACCAGTACACCACGGCTGCCCAGGTAGACATGGCATTGCTGAATCATCACCCCAACTGATTCCCTACCAGCCAGGACTGATGCGTTGCTTTGTGGATTTACCGTCACCCTGCGAGGCTGGCGAGCGCGCCCACTTCTTGATGCAGTTGAGGTGGAAGACGTGGAAGCAGTTCTGGCAGCTCCAGACGGGGGCCATGACGCGGATCACCTCGCAGCACACCATGCACTCGTACTTCTCCTCCGTCAGCTGCTCGATCAGACAGCCTGACCAAAGGGAGCAAAAACAGCGAAATGTCTAGATGTCCCGTCGTCATGACAAAAAGCACACATTGTTATGGTTACAGTTATCATTATAGGCCTAGTTAGTTATTGTTTCTAGTGTGAATAGGCCTGAACACTGAAAACAATCATGCATTAAAAAGCGCATAAAGAATAATCTGATGTAACACACACTAAATATTCTGTAAGTGATACTTATTTTATTCTATTTCATTTCTTTACCTTTTTGTCACACTATGTACAGCACTTTGGTGAACTGTGTAAATATGCTCTCTAAATAAATGCTAACTTAACTTACTGACTTACTGTCTGTACATCATATTTGTGGTCACTCATTTTTACTCTCTCACCTGTCTGAGTCTCTTTGCTCTTGGGCACGTGATCCATACGCCTCCTGTGACCAGCTCTCGGGTTGGGCCCCCCGGTGTGCCTCTGGCCCCTGTCCTGCAGTGGTGTTCGCCTGCCCTGCCCTCTCCCGGCTCCAGACCTCCAGCTGGGCTCCTCTGCGTTAGGGAGGGGGCTCCTGGGGGGTGAGGCCAGTCGCGGGCCTTTGTCTTCTCTCCGAGTCTCCCTGTCCACTGGGTTATGCTCCCTCCAGTTGTCCCTGGAGTGGCGGAGGTCTGCCGGCTTCCTCCTGCTCTCGCCTGGCGGGTTCCTGTTGGGCGCTCTCCAGCTCTTGTGGTTCCGAGACTCGGAATCTTCGTCCGAGTTGGGTCTCGGTTCTGGAGGCTCCGCCGGGGACCAGCTCCTTCCAGAGTCGCAGTTCTCCTGGTTCTCAGTCCGTTCTCTTGGGTGGGGTCCTCTCGCACCTCTCTCTGCACGACCTCTCCTGGGTTCTTGGTTGAACTTCCGTGGCTTTTTGGGACGTGTGTCGCGGAGCTCCTCGCTTCTCATGCCTGTGTTGTTGGGGACCACTGAAGGCTTCTGCCAGCGTGGTTCTTCTATGCCAGACTGAACATTAGGAGGCATTTCTGGCATAGAGGCTGGGATGTCACCCTGATTCCGATTGAAGTGTCCTCTACCATTCCCTGGCTTGTGCCATCTTGGATTTTGGCCCCTTGCACGTCCTCGACCAGAGTGGTTGCCTTCACTCTCACCTACATATCCATATCCATTTCCATTTCCATTTCCATTTCCTCTGCCTCCTCCTCCTCCTCCACCTCTGCCTCTGCCTGGTCTTCCTCTCCCTCTCCTGCTGTCATCACCATGGGGAGAGTGATGGCTATCCGAAGGTCTTGCCCAGTGTTCTTGTACAGGAGGCTTTCCACCTTCATGATTAGCGTTAAAGGAGAAGGCTTGTTGAAAGTGCTGGCCTGTATGATGATCGCTTCGATTCCGCACGACGTCTGAACGTGGCCGACCTCTCTTGGACCGATGCTGGATCTGTGCAGCACGTGGAACAAACTCCGGTGTGTCTGGATTAAGTTCCAGAGAGTCTGCACATAAAGAACGGAACCAATGTTTATGTCCCCGGATGGCCACAGCACGCACATTTTCCAGCTACTGATACAACTTAGTGAACACATTATGACATCTTCTACAAGACAGTATAGTTGTTAACAACCAACACACCGGTACAATACGGTGTCGGTGTTACTAAGGCCAAACTACAACTTCGTAACATTAGATAGCCTGGTTAGATTTAGACTTTGTTGAGAAAACTTGACCATATCATTTCACTTAATATAGTGGAAGCCGTGGATTCGATAACAGTTAATTTAACGTAGGTTTATCTATCATGTATCTATCATGCCGTTAGTGAACTAAAAGCATGGGACAACCTGCAAATTCACACTGTTTATTGTTTAACAGACAGCTAACTTAGCTAACTTTGCTATCCTAAACTTCCTTCAAGCTGGCGAGCAAATATGTGACTTTAACTTGTTTATAAACGCCAATTAATGGGTGATTGTACTGTACACACGGATCCTATGAGGTTACGCATCTGACAAACTGTCCAAAAGTAACATATCAGCTGTCAATATGGCTAGCTGGGGTGGTGACTAAACCAATGAACTAGCAGGCTACGTTAGCTAGCAAGCTAAGTAACTTAGCCGAGGACCAACTAAAACTAGAGGCAACTTTACCAGTAACAGAACCTTCGGCCATTCAGTCACGCCGTCCTGCAGCCCTGCCCCAACTCAGCAGTGCCACACTCTCTTGATCTATTGGTTTAACTGGTTAAGTCTAAAAATACAACAGTGCTTCTCACTCGTGGTTTGAAAGCTGGAGAACTTCCTTATACACAATTTACTTTTTACGTACCGTCCAATGACAAGCCCTGGATTTTTGACGACAGGACATGTGATTCTTATGTCACACAGGGTCGCAAGGCTGTTTCTAGGCTACTGCAGGCCGAATAAAAGACAACGGTGTCGGATTGAAGTTTTTGTTTGTTTGTGTAATTTATTATACTGCATGTTCAATCTGCAGCAATTGCGTTCAGCCTAGGCTAGGCTACTTCTTTCTGATAGAAATTCATCACTGTTTTACCTTTTACCACCAAGCAACATCTGTAGATATGCTTATGTAATAATATGTTTTCAAATTCAAATGAATAAAATATATAATTTATGCTTTTTATGTCTTGTAGGCAGCCTTTTACCAACCTGCAATAACTTGCTCCCTTTGTGACCACCAGGTGATGCTCAACTTCACCGATTCAGTGAAGCAACAATCTCAAAGAATGTTGTGCATAGGGCTAAACCAATACATCTGAGCTAGTCTGAAACCAGAGTAGGCTACCAGTGCTTACTGTAGGTAGGCTACTCCTCCTAGGTTTTCTCAGCACCATATGGTATATCAGTGTGCTGCTCACTAGTCTGGCTATCACCATACTAAACTCAATCTTTTAAGATTGAACATAGCTTAGTCTGGGAGCTTTATTTCTACTGCACAAGAGGCGTGATCAATGGGCATAGTTCAAATGACTCTGTACGCTTTTGGATAGTCCTTCAACCAATTTTGGATAAGCCAGCAAACGAGGACAGGAAGCAGGAGAGATAGATGTGCAGGTTTCCAGCCTGAGCCTGAGCTGCAGGGTGAAATCCAAATCGCCGGGAGATCAGGAAGGGTTTACACAGCCTAGGCCTATACAGCTCAAGCCTGACATAAATTAGCCTTGTTAATAAAGATTCTGTTTGATTATAGGTCTAACTAAACCTGTCCAACCCCAGACATTTACTATCTATTCTGTTTCACATGGTAGTCTAGCTGCAGCCATTCAGTCCTCAATATGGTAAATAGGTAGCCTACAGTGCATGCATGCAGGTCTTGTCTTGTTTTTGGTGATTAGATGCTAAATTAAAAGAGTTTACACACCACTGGCACCTCATTGCAGGATTTTTTGCACTGACTTAAATGTTTCAGGCTATATCCCCCTGAGCTAGAGGTGAAAGGATAACCCTCATTTTTTCAAAATCAATATTCATTCATTCAGATTTGGAAGCAAATCTAATCAGCTCAGAGGATTTCGGAGAGCTCAAAGATTGGTTGCCTTGAAAACGTGTCAACTCACACAGATGCCGACACTGACAGTAGGCTATGCTGGTAAAAAGTCTCACTTGTCTGCTTGTGAAGATGTTGTTTCTCCAAATGGTCATAATTTCTAAGCAAGCTGTCACTTTATGTTATTCAGGGAGATTGATGTATATTAGCCTGACCACACCCACCTACAGTAGATCTTCTTTTCAGGGAGATGCTAGTCTGGAACACCATATACGTTAATTTGTTTGGGAGATTACCTGCCCAATCAGCGATGAGAGGGGATGACATTATAGTTTCAAAATCAAAAGCTGTGTAGCAATGCCTGCAAACATAAACAAAAAATTGCAGTCAGAAGATTGTGTGCATTTATTTTCAGCAAATTAGGCCCACAAGCTTTGTTTCCTGACTGCCCATGTTGTTCAGTGTCAGTTCAGTGTCAGTTTGTAAAATCTAGGAAAAGGAAGTTGTTATAAATCCCTAAATAATGTAAGCTGGACTAATGATTTTGCTCATCACAGTGAGTGTTGGAAAGGAATCGTGATCCAATTGTGAGTGATCAGACTATTCACTTTGTGAATATTTTGGTTAACCAGGCTATGCAGTATAATGGCAAAGACAAGAAAGATACCATTAGGGTCTTTCAAAAAGCCAAGGTTGATTATTTTTTCTAATTCTATTAAATAGATACGAATACATAGATATTTTTTGTCCTCCATATAGTGAAGTCAGCCCGAATTAATGTAAAGTGTATTCTTGACCAGACTGCCAGGAAGTGAACTGAATGACTCACCTGTGTCAACAAAGTAAGCGAAGGATATAAAATTGCATGTGAGCAACGGCCCATCCTTAAGAAAAACTGTCCCTCTGATAGAATCACTAAATGTTTTTTACAGAGGTGTTAATCCTGCTAATAGTTCAATAAAGATGTGTTAGGGTGTTCTTTTCATTTATATTTGTACTTGTCCTCTTTATCTTGTCTACATAGCTATCATTGTCCTCTCTGTTTCCATGCGTAACACTGCAATGTGTGTATTCTCAAATTGCCGGTGGCCCTTTGCGTTATCAGATGAAGCTGTCAAACTTTGTAGCTACAAATGCAATTTTACTCACCATAAATAATGGTGTTTAATTTCCATGATGGGTTTACATTCCTTTTCCGTTACATTGCCAAGGACCAAGCATTGCTTTAAACAAATTTCCTGAGTGATCAAAAGCACTCAAAATTTCCTTACTGGCTTCTTGTGGCAGAGTAGTAAATAGGCAATTGGGCGCCGTTTGTGTTTTTCTTTACCGTATGGTGTTTTAATTTAGTGGGGAAACACAATATATTTTGGTCCAAGTCGATGTTTAAATAATAGTGATGAACACTTTATATTTGCTAAGGTGCATTTATGTGTCTAAGAAGTTTGGTAACTTGAACCATTGCAGGACGATGAAGCAACATCAAAGCCTTTTCTATAAGGGAGTAAAGTGATCATATGGCTATGGCATGGTTATCGCTATTTGGCAGACGCCTCTGTCCAAAGCGACATACAAATAAATAGCTAAACAGCATATTCTCTATTTCTGCATTTCAGGTATGTGTAAACACATTTCTCAAGGATTAAAAGATTATTGAGGTTTATGAAATGTGTGTGAAATCATTATGTCTGTGTTTGGGACTCTGTTTGCGTTAAGGTTGATTAATACAGATCACACTGTGTCCACATATTCATACAGTGACCTCATGCATGTCTTTCTTGTAAGCATATGGAATAAGCTGACGCCACACTGATTACTGGCACAGTGCACTGGCTCACATTATTTCTTCCTGTAAACCGTGTGGAAAAGGAAGCATGATCTTTTTTTCACATTTTTATGTCATATATTGAACTGACATACAGTGGGTCGCCACTGGGTCAGGCTTGTATAATCTTCCTTGCTGATCAAGGTGTTCTTGGAATTTCAATATGAAGCGTATAGCGCTAGTTTCTTCGTGGTGTGCATCAGGAATACAAATGTAACAGTATTATTTCTTAGTCAATATCAGTCTAGATGTCTAATAAAGGTGCAAAGGTGTGTGTGTGTTTGTGAGTGTGCGTGTGTGTGTGGATATTCTGGGTTATGAAAATCTATTCACTACTATTGTAGGTTACATCTAAAAAACAAGGAAAAACATACTCATATCCTCACTGTGCCTGTCCTCTTGAAGCTAGTCGATTGCCCGATTGCCCGCCTTTGTCACTAGCAGATGATTCACATTTCCCTTTCCCTGTGTGTTTATCAACCTGTTGATTTTTATCTGTGCTAATCAGCAGTTTACAGAATGGCACCGAGTGTGTCTGTGTGTGTTTAGAGCGGAGACTAAACACACACGAGTGTAATGGAGAGTGTGTGTGACAGATCTGTGTGAGATGTATCTCAGACATCGGATGAAAAAATAGGTCACGTCGACCTGAAGAGAGAAGGAAGAGAGCACTTGTATTGTCTATTATCCCTTTTAATACTTTCCCTTCACTTTCTACACTCAGAAACACACACACACACACACACACACACACACAGATAGAGGGCGTAAAAGATCAAATGAGATCAAAAGTGCTTCGTTTCAATGACTAAGCTGATTATTGGCTTCTATTTTTTGGGTCGTTGGGCTTGTCTGGATGTGTTTTGAATATGTGCTTTGCACCTTAGTGTGTACATAAGTGTGTGTGTATGTGTGTGTGTGTTTGGAAGTATAAGTGACTGATATCTTCTCTGTCAGGCTTGGTACAAGACTCTTCCCTGTGTGAAATTGGCCTCAATTATCTCCGTAAAACTTTAAATCCTCCCTAAATCCTCCCTGAGATGAGCCTGTGCTCACAAACACACTCCTACCCCTACACACACATACACACACACACACACACACACACACACACACACACACACACACACACACACACACACACACACACACACACAGACACAGGTCTGTGTGCCTACATACAGTCAGGATTTACAGCTTCTTTCACAGCTTGGGGCAATGCATTACTCTAGGTTTGTAGAGTTCATTTTCTCCAATCTTTACTCAACAGAAAGAACACTACAGTCCTTCTGTATGATGTTATAGTCAGATCAGCAATTAAAGTATTATAGAGAAGGCCAGTTAAGGTACAGTTAATTACGTTCATAAATTAAAAATCCTTTATAAGTAAATGAGTAAATAAAGTATGCTTGTAGTATGGACATTTAAACAATGACCTCATTTTTACAAACACAAATCACATTTGTACAATTAAGAACAAAGTCCATTACAGTATCTGAGACCAGACCCAAGTTGTATACAATCCAGCACTCTCTGTGTTACGACCTCTAAGTGCGTCAGTTTATAAAGTTGCTGCTCAGCTTGTCGACACATTAAAAAATTCCATTGAAACTAAATTGAGGTCTCCTTCATCCGTTGAACTAGGGGTGGGTGCTGTTCCTGTGTGACCTCCGCCTGACCTTACTGGTCAACGTGCGTGTCATTTCCTGCAGCCATAAGGATGCCCGTCTGAAGAGTCTCCACCAGTGAATGTTGAGGCGGAGGCCAGTGAGAGGCACTGAGGCTGTGTCCAGAAGTCAAGCGTGCACGCTGGATAGTACCTTCTTTCCAGTAGCGTCTTAGTTAGCTTGCTCCTCAGTATGCGTCCCTACCTACATTTGGACAGCACTAACTAGTTGGCATCACCTGACTCGGGGAGGGGGGTGTGTTGACGATTTGCATGAGCTTGACCTGCGCTGCGCAATGGATTATGGGATATCTGAGGGCAAAAAAGATGCATCGATGCAAGCTTGGAAATCACGCCAAAAGAAGTACCCAACTAGTGAGAGCACTTGACTTTCGGACAGTCTATTCTGACATAACTTCCGGAAAATACACACTGCCCAGCGTGCGTACTGATGTTTCAGACACAGCCAGAGACTCCAACGGGTGGCCTCAGAGAGGGTTAAAGCGGAGCGAGAGGCGCAAATGTTCGACCATTTCCGTGTTCTGTTTTCACAAAGGGGAGGGGGGGCGACATCCCCCTTTAAGCAGACCTAGAAAGTGACGTTACATTTGAACTGAACTGCTTGCCGATCGATATCCCACTATGACGTCTTTCCTTAAGCAGACAGGAACTGTTCGATTTTGCTTCCATAGAGATGCATTATGTTGCTCTATCTTGTCAGTAATGAAGGATCTTTGGTGGCCTCTGTGATGGTCTGTGCCCTTGTGATTGCCCCCGATGAGGCCACCGAGAGGGGAGGAAGTGCAGTCGGCCTTCCTGGAGGTCAGTGGAACCCAATGTAACAGTTTCATGAAAGCTCGGCGGAACTCCTGGTTGGAGCAAGGGTAGATGAAAGGGTTGATGCAGCTGTTGGAGTAGCCGAGCCAGAACACCACCTTAAAGATGGTCTCGGTCGGCTTTAACATGGGGAACATGGCACCTGCACACACACACGCACGCACACACACACACACAGAACAAAGATGACAGAGAAAATTGGACAAGATTTCCAGATGCCAGTACAAGTGTGTGTGTGTGTGTGTGTGTGTGTCTGTGTGTCTGCGTGTCTGTGTGTCTGTGAGTGTGTGCGTGATTTTGTGTGTGTGTGTGTGTGTGTGTGTGATATCAGTATCACATTCAATACATAATACATCATGTACACATGAAAACAATTACAGACAAACAATGTCATCCACAGTACACCATGACTATTTCATTAGCAGAGTGCCTGTTTGTTGGTGTTGCTGCGGTTGCGTATAATTGCATACGTACCCAGTGGTAGCACAATGAAGAAAGGGAGCCAGCAGAGGACGAACACCCCCACCACCATGGCCAGGGTCTTTGCAGCCTTCTTCTCCCGGGCGAAGCGCTGCAGAATGCGGGCGTTCATCCTCCCGGCCCCCCCGGAGATGTCCTCCCCGAGCACGGCCCCGCGCCGATGGATCCTCAGCACCACCTCCCCTCCTCCTCCGCCCGGCGGGCGTCGCTCCCGCTTCACGCCCCTCTCCAGGCATCGCGTGGTCCGGCGCGCCACCACGTACACCTGCGCGTACACGGCCAGCACCACGCCCAGGGGCAGGTAGAAGGAGAGCAGCGAGGAGAAGAGCGCGTAGCCGGGCTCCTGGGTGACGGTGCAGACCTTGGCGTCCGGCGGGCGCGGCTCCTTCCAGCCCAGCAGCGGCGGCGCCGACAGCGCCACGCACGCCGCCCACACGCCGAGCAGGACGAGTCCGGCCCGCCGCCGGGTCACCAGCGCGCGGTAGTGGAGCGAGTGGCGCACGCCCACGTAGCGGTCCACGGCGATGGCGCACAGGCTCAGGATGGACGCCGAGCAGCACAGGACGTCCAGGGCCGCCCACGCGTCGCACAGCGGCCGGCCGAACGGCCAGCAGCCGAGCACCTCCAGCGTGGCCGAGAACGGCAGCACGCACACGCTGAGGAGCAGGTCCGCCACGGCCAGGTTGCAGATGAAGAGGTTGGTGGCGGTTTGGAGCCGGCGGTTCCACAGCACCGACAGGATGACCAGCGTGTTCCCAAAAGCGGCAAGTGAAATGAACATGGCCAGTAAAGACGCCACGCTCATGCTGTAAGCATTCAGTGCCAGGTAGGGACAGGAGGTAGAAGGCTCCTCACTGCTGTTGCTATGCAGAGGCAAGCCAGTGATTCGGCTGATAACAGTCACCCCTAATTCTTTGTCAGTCATGGTGTTAACACTATTTTTTTCTATTCAGTAGACTTCTTGACCCAGCACTGACAAAATCACCACGTAAAAGCTGTATTGAATTAATATTCAAAATGTACACAAATCTGAAAGTTTCTTAAAGTTACACAACTAACTTTTAAAGACCCCATTTTCTAAATAGGCTACTCAAGTTTTCTCACCCGAATGTTTGTTTCATGATGTCGGAGTCGGCAGAAGTTTTTTTTCCCCCCTCGTTGTTGTTGAGACAGCAGGACGTGTCTGCGCTGAATCCCGACTGGAACGCGGCTGAAACTGCAGGTCATCGCAGTCCCACCACCGCTCGCTCCTCACGTACACACGGTCCAACAGGAGGCGACAAAACTACATAGCTTATTTAGCCAGACACTTTTTTTTTTTTTTTTAAACCGTACAGGTTATAGAGCAGGCTAGGCTATGCATTTTTGTTATGCTGTGACAGGTGAAACGGCCTAAACCAGGCATCCCTGATCAAAAAGTCCAATCGGATTCCAATGAGCTTTTGGTCATTTTTTGGACAATTCTAGGATTCATAAATCCTATAGGAATACATGTTGATATTGAAATCCTATAAAGGACTTTTTGATAAGGGATAATTTGCCACTCAAGAGTAGGCTAAATCCGGAACACAGCCGGCACACTGTCATTTAAGCCTACTGAAATTAGATATTTAGTAGCCAAGCTTTTGCATATATAGGTCCACAGCGTGCTGTTAATGTTAATGATATTATCATATCGCAGTTGTGCATGCGTAAGCAGAATGTTCCCGAGTTTAGTCTTAGTTTGACAGTTTCATAGGCTACAGTTTACTGTCTTCACTTAGCCTTTGCTTTGTGTCTTTTTAAAGCTCTTTTCGTCGGGTTCCGTGAGGTGGAAGTGGAACAAGATTATGAAATGTAGCCTGGACAGACTATTTGTCGCACGAGTAGGCCTAGCCTACCTCATATAACCTCACATGAGATCACCACAATGTTAAAATAAAGTTTAATGACAGTGATAAACTCTTTTGGGTTCTCCCAGAAATGCTGCAGGAGAAGTTTCTTATTAGACTCAGTGATGCATTTGGTTCTCATCTGTTTAGGCATGGGTTAGTCTGGCGGGTAGGTTGTTTTCGCAGAAGACCTAAGACCTTTTTACTAGTTAAGTCAGTAGCTCTTTTTGACTAGGCTATAAAAAATGTGATATTTTGGCAGTGACGTCGCTGAATTAGCCTTCTTAAAGGAGAACGAGTGTTTTGACGTCTAGCTTCATCGTTTGGACCTGAGTAAAAAAACTGAGTAAGCCGACTCTGTCTCACGCGTCCTCCAGGCACAACTACACTCGGGCACATCCTCAGCTCTAGCAGATATGATGATTTCTCTCGGTACACGACCCACAGCGCATTCACCACTACACGCGGCATCTGCGTCAACAGCTGGCTGGTTGCATCTCACCTCCGCGGCGTGCAGGTGCCACATGGAGGCTGCGCATTTCATACACATGAACGCGCGAATCCGTTAACGGTCCCATGACCTTTAAATCACGTCATTCATGAAGCACTGGGAGGACGGCAATCGGGTCCATGGAAACCACATTTCGTCAAATGAGAATTAACAAGGTGAGGTTCAAGGGTGATTGACACTTGAATCCTGAATCAAATACAATAGCCTACATATAGGCTACACAATATGCGCCAATATTAGGGTAGGCTAGTATATTTTTTTGGCACAAAAACTCCTCAGATTTGTAGACCTTAATTCTCATGTGTTAATGCACAGGTAGACTAGGGGTGAGCATAGGCGTAATTTGCGGGGGGGTTACAGGGGTCATGACCCCCTCAAAAATCATATCCAGCTAATATAACCCCCTCAATATCATCACATAATTCAGATTACACTGAATATGAAATATTCTGGATGAATGTGTTTTGTTCGTTTTCTTTATTCATTTAATTTTCCAGCAAGATAGTATCATGTTTTAAATATTCTGAAATGTACCCCCCTGCCCACCGACTACTTGGTAGGCTACCTATTACCCAACCTGCGTTCTCTACCGAAAGTTTGTTTACTATTTTGCGCAGTCGCTGGGATGAATGGTTGCAGAAAGCTCTCAACTCAGGTGGGAAGATGAAAAAGACATTGAAAGGCAGCCAAACAACATTTTTTCATTGTTGGTTGACACCAACCAAAAATAGGAAAAATCCTGACCAAATGGAGGTATACCCCTATTGCTAAGTTAGCTGTTAAATTAGCTGATGATTTGTTGGAGTTGGCTGCTAGCCCTATGAGCCCGACGGACGCAAAGTGCGTCTAAAACACACCCATTCTTCTCTGTTACATTGCTCCGGGATAATTAGTCACAGCGAGTGGATACCTATATTGCACGAAAGAGCAGAACCGGGGCTTTCCAACGAGACTCTACACTTGTCTGTACGATCAAGTATGAAACTAAAATAAAATCATTAAGTTAAATCAAAGTATATCATATTTACAGTCTATATTGCTCTGCATTCACTTGAATTACACGCAAACCCGCCATCGGAAATATATGGCACGCATGTCAGATGAAAGAGGAGAGCTAGAGCTATCCACAGATACCAAATACAACCATCTAGGTCATAAAACAGACGAAGTGACAGCAACATAGCCTAATAACTTCATTTAGCTCCACTTACCCCATGTTTTTTGTATGGCATAATAGCCTATGTTCATAATCCAACGTTATCATGTGTTTCCGTTTCTCTATGGCAAGTCACGTTCATAATACGGTTTTGAGATCCTAGCAAACTCCTGTATGGTATCCAATTCAAGACTCATATTGCATCCAAATTTGTTTGACAAATAAACACTTTTTTGCCTTTACTTTGTTCATTGCAATGCAGTAAAAAATATTATAGAGAATCATCATCTGTGCACGTCATGTGTGCTACCACGCAAACAAGTCAGGTCAGATCAGCTAGTGTCACAAATATGGAGCACGAAAAGTGTCAAAAAGTCATTTCTCATCACTAAATAAAAATTGCCATTTATTTCTGGAAGGCACACACCACATATTTCTGTAAATTGCTCATCCCCAAAGTATACCTCCACCATGGTTCTTATATTGCAATTTTCAGGACAGTCAGGCCTACACAACCATACAAGTCATGTCGAGCTGTCAGCTTGCTGTGGTGAGATACATGTCAAAATGTAAGAATTTGTATAGTATGCTTTTTAAATTTGTATTATTTAAAAATCTAAATCAAATCGATGCAAGTATTAATACATGTGGTAGATCTGGGTAGCCTAGACTGTGCTGGGAAAAAAAAAAAAACAAAAAAAACAATATGTAGCATATGTGAATGGCACTTACAATGACCAGGATAAATGCTTTTAACTAGAGGTAGTGAAAATGCCCTTAAAACAGCCTAGGGCTCATAAGGCTAGTGCAGGCGCGCACTTTATACATAGGCCTACACACAAGACGGTCCATGTGAGCACACTGAATTCAACTACTGTGGCATTATGGCACAAACAGTCAAGTGAACAGCTGCATTTACGTTAAGTAGCCTAGCCCAAATCATCATGATGTATTTCTAATAAAGGAACGGCAAATTAGCATGTTACCTTTTGCACAAGAAAATTATTCAATAAATAAATAAATTGATAAATATGCCGCAAGTTTAACCCCCCCAATGGTAGACCCAAAGTTACGCCCTTGGGGGTGAGCCATCAAGTAGGCTAAGCGAGGAGCTAATGATGTAGTAGTCTAAATTCAGGGCAAAATAGGGATAACTTAAATCATATTTCTTACTGCACAAGGATTGAAAGTCTGTCCATGGGTTAAGGACAATGCTCCCCACTTGCATTAAGGTGTATGTGTAAGAGAGTGTGTAATGCAATATGATGTGACATCAACCCACCGGGTTGGACATGACCTCCACTCTCTGTTGGGGGTCTGCCATTTACATACAGAGAGTAAATTACATCTCACCTCATTTGACCTGTTAACATAAACCTCACATCAGCATGCCCCCGTTCAGAGCCAAGAGGTCCATGTTGAAATGCTTTTTTTCCCCCGTTTTGTTTTGTTTTGTTTTGCCCCACTTAAAAGTCACGTTTTGCCATTTTAGGTGAGGAACTTAAATTGTACCCTACAAACATGCAATGAAGCAAGAATTGTGAGGCTACTGTTGACTTGTACGTCTAATTGTTTGTTTCTCTGGCTCAGAGAATAATTTAATGAGCTAGATAATGTGTTCTACTAAACAGAAGCATAAGCCTAAGGGTGTCTTGGGGTTAGAGACTTTATTTTAGTAATACATATCATGTTGATCCAATGGGTTTTCCTTTGAACTGTACTGACCACATATGCCCCCCCCCCCCCCACACACACACACAGAAGGGGGGGGTCAGCTATCCTCTGTGTGTGTGTGCATGTGCATGCAGGCAAGAGAACAATTCTGACTGGGTGATAGGGCAGCAGAGATGTTCTGAGACTTAAAGGTCAGTTTGCTAATTAAACAACTTAAAGCTGCTAACAACTTCCACCATCCCAGTAACACACACACACACACACACACACACACACACACACACACACACACACACACACACACACAATATCACTCAAATCACTGTGTGTGTGTGTGTGTGTGTGTGTGTGTGTGTGTGTGTGTGTGTGTGTGTGTGTGTGTGTGTGTGTGCGCGTGTTTGAGGGCTTTCTTTTTAAAAGCCCTCAACACAGTGAGAAGTCAGAAGGCATAATCTGACTCAATCTAACCTAAAGGTTATGGAGGTGAGAATGTCACCTTATTATTAATTCTATGCTAATATTAGCACAATGATGGCTACTTATTCTTGCCATTGGGCTTATGTTTGAAAAGAAGAAGAAAAGACACAGATGGAGATGTTGATAAAGGGAGGACTTGTAATAGAATGACTTTTAATTTAAATTTTTAAAATTTTCTCAATTTTCTTTCTTTTTAAAATCTGTTTATTAGCGTCAGATTACAGTTTAAGAGAACCTTTGGTGAAAACAAGTCAAACTCAATCAGACTACACACTCACAATATTTCTGGGTCATGTGGCATGTGCAAGTTCCGTAGCCATTCCTGCTTAAAAATGCTCGTGGTGCATTCTGGGAATTGTAGTTAATGTAGTATGCCTGCACAGGAACTGTTGTTTGCTGATCTGTCTTAGATTGTGCGTGTGCCTGTTGCTCTCGCTTGACTCTTGACACCAAGCATTTCCATGTCAGAATGAAAACAGTCAAAAATAAGAGAGTTGCTGTAGAAACAATAATTGTCCTTTCCATGGCGGGGTGTCTCTTTTGTGGATGAGCATCAGGAGTGACTGTAAAAGGTTCCGCTGCACTGTACTGGTCCTCCTCATCCTCCTCTTCCTTGTGCTCCTCCATATAAATTTGTTCCGTTGTCTCTGTGACAATGTACCATTCAGGCTCCGTTGCTATGACCACTGTGTCTGTCTCAACTGTGATGTCCATTTCTGTGTTGGTGTTTATGTCAACGGTAATGTTTCTCTCTGTGTTGAGGTCCAAAACATGAGGCTGACACGTTTGGAAAGCATGCACGGCATCTAGAACATTCTCCCCCTCGGCTTCCTCGGGCATCGAGCAAACAGGCCCATTGTCTCGTCGTCCACGGTAATGGCCTAACCAAGCTGCCAGGGTGCATATGTTCCGTCCACAGTCCCATGGGTTTCCTGAGAGTGTGAGGTTCTCCAACGAGACCCAGTTCTGCAGGATGTTGAGGTCAAGAACCTGTAGGTGGTTGGAATGCAGCAGGAGGCTCTTAAGGCGTGGAACCCCGTGGAACGCGGTAGGTTCCACCCACTCCAGCCGGTTCCGAGAAAGGTCCAGGTGTTCAAGCGAGGCCCAGTGCCAGTGTAGGGTTCTGCCCAGCCAAGCAGCCTTGTTCTGGCTCAGGTCCAGTGAGCGCAGGGAGGTGAGGCGTGCGAACAGGCCCAAGTTGACCCGGTTGAGTCTGTTCCGGTCAAGCCTCAGCTCCGTCAGGCTAAGAAGCCCCACAAACGCATTCCTTGCCAGCGTTTGCAGACGGTTCTCCCCGAGGTCCAAAACCCGAAGCTTGCGCAGGTCCTGGAAGACACGAACGGGCAGCGACGTGAGCCAGTTCCGGCGCAAACGCAAGACCATCAACTTCCTCAGGCCACGAAACTGGCTGGCGCTCAGCGCAGACACCTGATTGGTGGACAGGTCGAGGAGCCGCAGATTCGGCAGCGGCCTGAAAGTCCTGTTGGGCAGCAGGCGGAGATGATTGACGCTCAGCTCCAGCTCCTTGAGTCGGCGCAGCCCCAGGAACGCCCGCTCGTCCAGGCTCTGGATCTGGTTGTGTCCCAGGAAGAGCCACTGCAGCGTGTTGAGCCGAGACAGAGCCGCCTGCGGCAGGCACAGCAAGTGGTTGTAGCGCAGCGATAGGCCGGAAGAGCCAATGAGATCCTGTGGAACGGCGGCGAGTCCTGCCTTGTCACAGTAGCGAAGCGTCCCCTCGCAGCGACAGGGCAGAGGACACCTCCCCTCCGAGTCCAGAGAGGTCACAAACACTAATAAACACCAACACAAGCACAGGGTAACAGAACGCATGGGCCACAAACACATCGCACAGTCTAGGGGGAGTATCATCGTAAAGGAGACACAGAGTCTCTGTCTGACACACTAGATCACAACAACTCTTTCACAAGTGGTCCGAACTGGTCATGAATGTATATGCACAGTAGTGCAGTGCAGTCCTGGATTGGATGGTGACGGTGAAGAATGTCTTCCTTCAACATTGTCTGTTAAAGAGGAGAAAGGACATGTCACAAAGAATATTGACAAAGACAGATATTAGGGATGCACAAAATAATGATTTATGTATCATTACAAAAGGCAAGAAAAGCCCATTTAGATTGAGATATTACAGTTTTTTCCAATTGCTAAAACATAATTTTGCACATTTTGTGCAAAATGCTTCATGTATCCTGCAAAATGAAGCACTGCAACCACAGCTACATATAGCATTGTCAAAATCCAACTTTTACACCACCTGGCTCTTTATTCATATTAACAGATTTTTGTTTAACACACTGTTGGGTATAATGAAAAGCACTCTCATCTTTAGTATGCTTTGCGATAATACTAAAATAATTCAAATTGTAGAAAGTTCTTCACACGCACAGACGTATTTGCAGATACACATGCATGCTGTTGAAACATTTATGTATTTATTATTTTTCATCATACAAGTCAGTGCAACATATACACAGCAGATATATTTACATCGGACTCTTCCTCCCCCTCTCATTCTCCCCCTCCCTCTTCCTCTTCCTCTTCCTCTCTCTGCAATGTCTTCCATTGTTGTTGTAAAAAAGGTGCTCACCTGTGGTCTTTTCATAGTGCTTACTTATTGATTGAAGTGGTCAAAATTAACGGTTGAGGTGTTTGGCTAGGTGGCACCTACAGTATATTGGTCAATTAGCTCATAGTGCCATTTTGAAAGGCATTGATTTGAAATGGCAAATATGTGACTTTATGTCAGATTGCTGTGTCTTCTGCAGAAAACCATGCTGAGTGCATTTAAAAAAAATGCCATTTTGAATTGCAAAGTGTCTGTAAAGCAGAAAATGTCTTGAGAGGAGGTTTTGCTCTCTGTCTGTCAGTTTAAATAATTGTCCTATGCTTATCATTTTAGTGTATTAGCAATTGAAAAAAAAAAATCACTAACATACACTGAAAATATTCTCTGTATTCAAATTGAGTTGTGTCCTTTACCACTCTCTTGAAACATGAATATAGCACAATAGTAGTATAACCTATCTTTCACCTGTCACATATATATGTAAATATTATACCTACACAGAACATTGAAAAAAGCTTCCCCTCTTACCTGCCTCAACGTGAGGTTATCCAGTAAGTAGAGCGTATAATCCAGATGCAGCGTATTCCATTTTGAACCTTGGCCCACTATTTTAGTTTAGTGATGATGATGATGGTGGTGCTTGTTTTTGCAGTGTGGTCTTGACCCCTCCATCTGACCCTATGCTGTGGGTCACCTCTGAGGAATCTGGTTCTTCTTCACAAGTGCCTTTCAGTGTGGAGAAGAGGAGGTAACGAGGCATGCTTCATTCTCTCTCTCTCTCTCTCTCTCTCTCTCTCTCTCTCTCTCTCTCTCTCTCTCTCTCTCTCTCTCTCACACACACACACACACATACACACACAGAAACACAAACACAGCTACCCTCTCCAATGCCTCCCCCAAGTGGCAAAATTAAAAAAATACATCTTGTTCATGTGGAGATGTGTAAAACCGAGTGTTATCACAGAGTGTTATCATGGACGAAGTATTATCAGTCACAAAGTACAATCAAATAGGTATGTTCAACACTGAATAAAACACGTAATTACACATACATTCAT
The DNA here is from genome assembly GCF_963854185.1 of Sardina pilchardus. Classification (NCBI taxonomy): domain Eukaryota; kingdom Metazoa; phylum Chordata; class Actinopteri; order Clupeiformes; family Clupeidae; genus Sardina; species Sardina pilchardus. The sequence goes on from NC_085012.1 coordinate 7,308,425, forward strand.
TTGGAAGTGTCTCATTAGTCTCACAATATAAAGAGTGAAGTGCAGTCCATGCATTTTGCAGTATGATATACTGCAATGCCTATACTATATCATATAGAACAGGGGTTCTAAATTTTTTGGTTCCAAGGACTCCTTTTAGGGGATAACATTTTCCGAGGACCCCCTTGTAACCGTAACAGTTAACCATTCGTATTCTCTGAAGTTGTGGCCGGTGCACTATCCCAAGTTAATGTGGGTAGGACCAAATAGACACAAATTGCTTGTTTTATGGGTGAAAAGAGCATCATCTTTTTAAAATGTTAACTTTATCATTTCAAGCAAATTATTTCGCATACCCCTTGGCTATGGGTCACGGACCCCACTTTGAGAACCACTGATATAGAACATTATAGAAAAGGATATTCGTGAAACTCACTGAACTAGCAGTTATGTTTATGTGTTTGTGAATATGTTTATGAAATATAGCAGACACAAAGTAGAACCATGCAATAGTTCAAATTACTGTAACAGTAAACAGTAAAGTAAAAGCAGTGAAGCCTATACATTATGTAAGAAAAAAATAATAACAAAAAATAACAATAATGTTACAATAATAACAATAATGATACAATAGCAATGATCAATAATAATTTAAATAAACAAATACCATAAATATACAAACCATAACTCACAGAACCATTAGAATTACAGATTTATTTTTTAATGATTGCTTGAACACTAAAATCAGCAAAACCGCAGCTAGATTTGCACAACTATAAGCACATCATCATTTTTGCAGAACACTACACATATTGATTTACAAAACACTGAATATATTTCATTAGACACGGAAATCTCAGACAAAGAGTTTATGAAGTGTTTGGTGAATGTTTACTTTTGAGATGTGTTCATGACATTTTGAATGTTGTGCTTCATTTGGAGATTTGAGGCATTTTGCATTTGTCTACTGATAAGGTCTAAAGCAATGATTGGATGGTGTTGACCAAAGTCATGCGTTGATGGTGTTCAGTGATGAGTACATGTTGGGAAAGAGAGTGAAGCAGTGGTGAACAAGTGTGGCATTTCAAAAGGTTGTGTTGGAAAAAGGAAATCAAGTTACTTCCTGATAGATTTTTGTGTGTTATGTAGAGAACTGTTTGTGGTATTTTGCAAAAGTTAAACTAAATTACTTTTGGTGAGTAAACAGTGTCATTACATAATAGACACCTGACCAATCTGTCACACACCTGTCAAAAGTTCTTAACTTTCATAGAATTTCAAAGGATGTGTTAAGGTCCCTTTCTGGGGTTTAAGTTATGATGAAGATGTCTCATAATGTTTACAGTCAGCCTGTGTGTGTGATAATACAGTTTTTCACAATTGCTAGAACACCTTTTTCAGAACTCTTTACCTTTTTCTCAAAACTGTGAACACAAAACTCATTTCTCAAACTACATTCTCGAAACCCTTCAATCTTGTTGCAAAACTGAACAATCACCTCAAAACACTTTTAACTTTGCTCAAAACTAACTAATGGTCTCAAATCATTGAACACATCAGGCAAAATTACACTCCTGCAGAGCAGTGATAAGACAATACACCAAACAAAGGAAGACACAGTTTTCAGGGCAGGGTTTATGGCTCCTGGAGGAATTGTATTCATTCTAATTTGAAAAATAAAATATCACAATGAAAATAAAGAATAAGGACTTCTATCACTCTCTACTCATATCCTCTAGCCTACTGTATATGAAGATATAAATCAATAGTTTTGTAAGTGAACAGAAAGACAGACTGATACTGTACTGAATATGATTTGTACTGTGATGCCACAGACTCTGATAGTACTGTAAGTATGCAATACTGTAATATTGTATTGTGCCTAAATTTAGACTTAATTGGACATCCTGATAACTCAGCTCTTTCACTCTCTCAGAGTTGAGCTCAAAGGGTAGTGTGTAACAGTGGATGTTCAGTGATTACTGTACTGTATGATAATGGACATTTACGCTATTTCTCTTCTGTAGTCTGAATCTTTGGATTATTGACGCCACAGAGAAACCACTGATGTTGGGTTGGACCATGAAGTCCTGCTTCTCTCATTGGCATTCCATGAACCAGAACATGGTCAATGATTGTTGCCCAAATATCATCATTTACAGTATTGCAACTCTTGGGACTCTGTCTTTCTCTTCATCCTCTTCCTCCTACCTGCACCCTCCTCTTCCTTGTACCGCACTTCTACTGTAACACATACTTGTTGTCCCCTGCGTCTCTGTCAACTCTGAACTGACTTATATTGGTTGTCACATCATTAGACAGAAGTGTTATCAATTTTGAGTGGTAGTGTTCAAATGGAGACAACTGTGCACTAATTGTGTTCAACTTCTGCATTGTTTGGTTATCAATATAATTAAGAAGTGCATCAGAATGCACAATGTGTTCACAGTTTTGCAAAAAGGGTTAATGAGTTTGGTAAAATGGGTGAAATGGGTGAAAGTAGTCTATGGTTTTGCCAAAAAAGGGAGCAATTCAATAAATGTGTTCAGACATTTGAGAATTTGATTCAGAGAATGGGGTTTAGTGTTTGAGCAACTGTGAAAAACTGTAATTAAAGTCTCTGTGAGTCATCTTCAGAGCTGACATTCAACAGTGCTCAAGTTGGAAAGTGTAAAAGAGGTAAATATCTCATCTCCCTGACCATTATGACCATTTTGGCTGCTGATTTTTTAGAGAAAATATCCGTTTGTTCTTTCAGGAGGGTCATAAAGATTGGTGTGTTTATATCTAAATATCTATCATTTGACATGGCTGACACATGAATGACCCTGTAAAGTAGGCTATGTGCACACCAAAATGTATGCTTGCACCTGAGATGGGAGGTGTAACTTTGCAAACCTTCCTTACTGTAAATTGAGATGTAGAGTTAGACAATATCAGTGAATAAAGGCAGGGGGACACATTAATTAACTTTTGACTTGCTTTTATTGATTGTTGGTTACATTATAACCTGCAGAAAAAAAAGTATATTTTGTGTATAACATTCACTTGATTGTCATTCAAAAGAGAGATTAGAAGAAAAAAACTTAAAGAAAAAATAAAGGTATTAGTAATAACTGAAGAAGAACAAGGGTGAAAGACAATGGCATCCCTTGTGTTGGCTTTACCTCTGGCCTTCATCTATTCACTCCAAGGCTTGGTTTTGACTTCACCCACAACACTGTTTTTAACCTGAAGGAAAGCTGAGGATCTTATTTTGTAGTCGTTATAAACATACTCATAAACATCAAATTTTGGAAGTTGATTATCTGCTTTTTGAACAAAATTTTGCATATACACATAAGCTGAATAAGAAGACGAAGCCGTGAGATGATAACCTATATACCAACCAGAAAATTTCACCTTCCAGTCGTAGGACTTTTTGACGTAGAATCGTACACCGGCTGTTCCGTTTCTTGCGAAAAGCTGTATACTGCCATAAGCGTTGAGAATCACCGGTGTCTTGCCGTTGGCATCATCAAGCTCTGGGCCTCTCCAGAGTGTTTCATTTGGCTTCAGCAGAAGCCTCACCTGGAGTCCCGCGTCCAGATTGATCTCAGTGGAGAAAGAGCCCAAGGTGAGGCCGTCGACAGCTTTTTCGGTGAGGGCGACTGAGCTGTGATCGTTTTCAAACAGTGCCACCACCAAGCCCTCCTCTTCGACTCTGGTGTCTGGTACGTTGGCCCAGTTCAGCACAGCTTGACCTTCATCTGTGGTGCCCACCGTAAGGCTTATCGGGCTCCAGTCACAAATTTCGCCATACTTACTGCCCGGGACGCAGTGAAGGCTGTTTCTGCACCCCCCGACTTCATGGGTGTAGTCAGAGCAGTGGGCACTGCGGAGACAAAGCTCTCGGAGGGAGACATCGTAATCGGCAAGGGTGAGGAACCATGCGAGGTTCGACTCTTCAAACATACTGTGAGCTTGCTCTTCCTTCGACTTCATGGATGGACAGAGAATGGCTGCTTTGTGCTTCATGATGTCTGAGATCTCCTTCAGAAGTTGCACAGTGACCTCATAGGTCTGGGTGTGACTCAAATGGAGACCGGTGGCAGTGGTCTGTGTGATGTAGACGTCTTTTATAATGAAGCTACTAGACAGAGTTTTCAGTCGGAATATGATTCGGTCTCGGTTCTTGCTGGTGCCATCTCGGGTGGTGCTGTACTGACTTTCCTTTAGATCACAGTAAGCATTGTAGTAGTCTTGGTTAACATAAGTGGGAAATTTAGCTCCCGCCTTTTTGAGATTCCCAATGATATAGTATGACTCATCTTCAGCTTTACGTGGGATCCTTGGGAAAATTCCCTCACTGTTGCGATAGACTGTGCATCCGTAGTCAGCCATAGTAGGATCAAAATCTTTAGGCACAATGGCATCTTCGTCGGTAAAATCTGTATGTGAAGTGAACCAGTAGAGTAACATGAGACCATTGTGGGGGAACGTCTGGCCAAAGGAGGTGCTGGTCAGATCTAACATGTGATTGAGTCTTTTGATGGTTGAGACTGGTCCCATGCAGAGACTGAGCAAGGTGAGGGTGAGCATTGCTGTCATCCTCACCATCCTAGGAAAGAAAAGATGGTAAGATGTCTTTGGTGAATGTATGAATATGTTTTTAACCTGAAGGTAAGCTGAGGATCTTATTTTGTAGTTGTTATAAGCATACTCATAAACATCAAATTAGGCTTACCTGTTGACATGTACTTCTTGTTATTTTGGGATAACTCCTGGTCTTCAAAATGGTATTTCTTTCTAGAATGAAAAAAATAATAAATTAAAAAACATCATCAATGTATTTATTAGACAATGAAAATATATCAAGACTGAATTATTGTAGAATTTGTTTGTTACACATCACTTATGACCTTCAACAACAACACATATGTGTTTGTCTTTTTGTTAGCTTTTAGTCAGATTAAAAATCTTACCCAGATACCTGCAGCTCAGTATGCCGGAGAAATAGGCTCTGAGGTGGTTGGTGCACTCATGCACTTATAAAGTAGCCAGCATCAGATGGGAGGTCCACTCAACTTCTCCTTTCCTCTTGACAACGTCACATTAATTAGAATACTTTTTTCCTAGAATTGTTGTCAGAATTGCTTTTAAAAAAGCTTAAAATGTTTATCATGTTCTACCGTAATTTCCCGACTAGTAGCCGCAGATAATACATTGATTTTGCTAAATTTCTTCAGCTATGAGGTTAATTCATGGGGGCAGTTACGGTAATATGGTATTGTAAAATGTTTCACTGTGAATTTACTGTAAATTGCTGGCTACTAATTGCATGACTTTCACAGTAATTTACTGGTACTATCTCACAGTAATTTACCGGTACTATCTCACTATTCCCTCACGGGATCAAAAAAGTATACAGTGCCTATAGAAAGTTATCATACCCTTTTGAAATAGTTCCTTTTTTTGTCTTACAGCCTGAAATCAAAACCCATTTTAAAAAAAATCTTTTCCAGTTTTATTTACAAATGTAGCTGTACAACATCAAAATAATGAAACAAAAGTCAACAGTTCTGAAAATTAATAAAAAATTAAAAACTAGAATAACAGGGTTGGGAAAGTCATCATACCCCTGACTTAATACTTTGTAAAGCTTCCTTTTGCTTTCATTACAGCCATCAATCTGTTTGGATATGTCTCTATTATAGCTTTGCACACCTAGACAGGGGAATATTTGCCCAATTTTCCGTGCAGAATTGTTACAATTTAGTCCAATTCTGTAGGGAATGGCGATGGACTGCTCTCTTCAAGTCAATCCACATATTTTCTATAGGATTTAAGTCAGGGCTCTGACTTTGCCACTCAAGGATATTCACCATCCTATCCTTAAGCCACTGCTTTGTTCTTTTGGCAGTATGTTTAGGATTTTTGTCGTGTTGGAAGGCGAATGACCTCCCCATCCTCAGCTGTTTAGGAGAGGGACGCAGGTTTTCCTCAAGAATTTTGGTGTACTTGGCAGCATCCGTTTTCCCTTCTATCCTGACCAATTGCCCAGTCCCCGCTGAAGAGAAACATCCCCAAAACATAATGTTGCCCCCACCATGCTTCAAAGTAGGTATGGTGTGTTTTGGGTGTGTTTGGGTGTGTATACTGTGTTTGGTTAGCGCCTGGAGCTCAGTCCAAAAACTTCAATCTTAGTCTCCAAAAAGTTCGATCTTAGTCTCATCTGACCATATAAGCTTTTTCCACATGGTAGCAGAATATTCCAGATGTGTTTTTGCACTGAACTCCAAGCGCAATGTTTGGCGAAAACCAACACAGTACACCACCCAAAACACACCATACCTAGTGTGAAGCATGGTGGGGGCAACATTATGTTGTGGGGATGTTTCTTTTCAGCGGGAACTGGGCAATTGGTCAGGATAGAAGGGAAAATGGATGCTGCCAAGTACACCCACATTCTTAAGGAAAACCTGCGTCCCTCTCCTAGACAGCTGAGGATGGGGAGGTCATTCGCCTTCCAACACGACAATAATCCTAAACATACTGCCAAAAGAACAAAGCAGTGGCTTAAGGATAGGATGGTGAATATCCTTGAGTGGCAAAGTCAGAGCCCTGACTTAAATCCTATAGAAAATATGTGGATTGACTTGAAGAGAGCAGTCCATCGCCATTCCCTATAGAATTTGACTAAATTTTAACATTTCTGTACGGAAAATTGGGCAAATATTCCCCTATCTAGGTGTGCAAAGCTATAATAGAGACATATCCAAACAGATTGATGGCTGTAATGAAAGCAAAAGGAAGCTTTACAAAGTATTAAGTCAGGGGTATGATGACTTTTCCAACCCTGTTATTCTAGTTTTTCATTTTTTATTAATTTTCAGAACTGTTTACTTTTTTTTCATTATTTTGATGTTGTACAGCTAAATTTGTTAATAAAACTGGAAAAGATTTTTTTTTAAATGGGTTTTGATTTCAGGCTGTAAGACAAAAAAAGTAACTATTTCAAAAGGGTATGATAACTTTCTATAGGCACTGTATATTCTATTCTATTCTATTCTATACAGGAAAAACAGATGAAAGTGGTACTTCAGATAGAGTCTGTTACAGCATGTTGACCTCAGTTTGAACCATGTACACTGTGAAAGAGATGTAATCTGACCCAATGTTCCCACACCTTCCTAAAGTTCAATGACTTTTCAAGGATTTCACAGGTCCAATTCCCTCACATTCAAAGACCCAATAGTTTAAGACATGGATCAAGGTTAATTGTTATAAATTGTTCACAATAACTGTATAGCTTTACAGTAACTCAGAGACAACATTTTAAAAAAGAGAGAGGCTTGAATGTGTCAATGCTTATCAATTGTGCTTCAGTGATGGCTGAAAAAGTAGTTATATTGCCTTCCCTAACAGAACATATACAAATACTGTAATTCAAACACTTTTGGTTATGGTTATGGTGATTTAGCAGACGCCTTTGTCCAAAGCGACATACAAATAAATAACAATACAAATTAAATTAACAGTGAACAATTACAAAATAGGGAGAATAGCAATATTATCAATAAAACAACTTTTAATTACCTATGTCTGTTTATGTATATTTTCAAACATTGTCAAGGCCTTGACCCCAAGCCCATCTACTTTATTCTACTGGGTGCAGGCAGGGTCACCATCTTGCCCCCTGTGCCAGGTCAGAGGGGCTCCAGAGCACATCTTCAGTAGCGGCCCAAGAGCCTTGGGCAAGAACACTTTCCTCTTTGCAAAGTCACCTTTGCAATATCATTTCTGTGCTGTACCTCACAGATAAGACATGCTTTGCACATGCAGGCCTTTCACAACAAATGTACACTTTCAACAATCGGAAAAACAGTTTGACCGATGTGCAACACACAAACACACAGACAGACACTCCAAATTGTTCCACAAAGTTGGGAGCATGGAATTGTCCAAGATCTCTTGGATTGCTGAAGCATTCAGAGTTCCTTTCACTGGAAGAGGCCAAGCCCAGCTCGGGGATGGCCCCTTCCTGTTCCACCTTGACTGTGCACCAGTGCACAAAGCAAGGTCCATAAAGACATAGATGACAGAGTTTGGTGTGGAATGGATGAACTTGACTGGCCTGCAAGGCCTATCGGACTGCAGTGAATATAGACGATCATGTCAGTACTTTGATCCCTGTGGGCTCCTTGCACCTTTTCCCAAGTTCAATCAAAGAAGCGGCCCAACATGCCTCTAATCATTATTCATTCTGTCCCTCTGTGTGTGAGAACGTATATATAAGGACCCCGGAAAGACCGGAAAATACGGTACTTTATGTGATCTAGTATTTATCAATATTTTTTGCATCACTTAAACAACATAAAACTTGGCACTGCACTTATACTTTTGCCCGTAGCAAGACTACTGCCAAGTTTGAAATCAATCAGAGGAACGGTTCGACAGATGTGCAACACACACACACACGCATACACACACACACACACACACACACACACACACACACACACACACACACACACACACACACACACACAAATCTATCAGGTTTTTATATGACAGTGAAACCATTATAAAGATCCTTGCTTACAGTAATCTGTGTAACCTGAAACATATAAAACATTGTAACCTGTAAGGGCTATATATGACGTTGTATGAGGAAAACGAGTAAGGGGCCACTTTCAAGAGTAAATCATACAAGTTTTGTAAAGAAAAATACATGCTGGCAGTATACGTTTTTTATGTTTTCATATGGGCAGTTTGTGTGCTTACATGTGTGCTTACACACCTGGTTGATGTGATTATTCAATTTGTTCATTAGTGTGGACATTGGCAAGCCAGGGCTTTGTAATGAGAAGGAAGTACCTTACAATCTTTATCTGTGTATAAGGTGTGAAAATGTGTTTTACGTTTTGACATTCACGGTGTGTAATGTTTTGCAAAAAGTGTGAAGCTGAATTTGTGCTTACTGTTTGCGCAGGTGTTTTGCTTCTTAAGTGTTAAGTTTTGTTAACTGTCTTATAATCTTAATTCTAGTGTGTAAACGATTGGAAAAAACTGTAACCTACAGGAGCAGGAGGTCAAAAGTAGAGACAGATGCAAGAACGTGAAAGTGAAGGGAAAGGGCAATGTATGTTTTTAAAGAAAATTATGAAAGGAGAGCACTAAGAGGTAAATGCTGTAGAAGATATTTATTTCGTCACAAAAAAGGAGAGACCAAGTGGCATTGCGCTCATATGACTGACTCTCACTCCTTGTTGAGGTGAGGAGCCTTGCAGCCTCTCAGTCAGCTTGAGCGTGAGGGAGGGAACGCATGCGGTCTTTGGTATTATTTGCCCTCAATGGTGCCTTACAGGCAGCGCTGGCCTCAAGGCACTACTCCCCTCAGTTTAGGGGTAGGATGAGGGTTGAGGGGGTGAAGGTTAGGAATAGGGTAAAGGTAGTGCCTTTTAGGCTGTGCTGCCTGGAAGGCGCTGTTGGGGGCAAAAAACACCATTGAGCAACGCATGCCGTGACATGAGGGGTGCTATACTCTTCCTGTTCACAGCTGTCATCTCCACCACCCCTCATCTCCACCACTCGGTCTGCTCTTGAACCGTCTCTTCAATTTCTTAAACGGTTTCTTAAAAAGTCGGTCCAAGGTGCGCGCTTGTTGCGCTCGATTGCTTCACCAGGTCCCAGCTCCTCTGCATTACGAAACAGATCAGTGATTTTACACCATTGTTGTTTTCATTTTATTACACATCCTCAGTTATTTCTCTTGTTCATTTGTATGGAAAAAACTCTTAGACATCAGCTGACATTTTCTTGAATAAGAGCGTGATTCACTCATTTTAAAAGCACTGTTGCACATTAGTAATGTAGTGCTCTGACATGGTTAGTTTGGATTGGCTGAAACAAAATACACATTTGATTGAAATACAAACTGGATGACTTATTTATATAAAAGTGCATTTGTACTTATTGCATTCATACCATAACTATAAAATGTCTTAATATATTCTTAAATATTCTTTTTATTCAATCTTTGAATCTCTCACCTGCTGGGATGTTGTTACGTTCAGACAGGATGACGCCATCTTCATCTGACAGTTCCCCAGCAAGTTCCCCCACCAGGAGAAAGAGCTGTGAGAAAAATAAAGATTTAACTTATATTGCAGATCACTATTCATAGAAGTGAAAATGTGTATAAAAATATGTGTCATAATTTGCAAATTGACCTTAAAATTACCTTGACATTTGAATACAGTATGTAAACAATAAAGTAATTTGAAAGTGATGCAAATGATTCTGTCAGAAATGATCACTCAGCTGCTGCATGCATGTTGTCATGGCAAAGATATCTGCTGGCATAATATCTAATGGTGGTGTCACAGCGATCAGTTCTGGTATTTTGTTGTATCAAAACACTAAATTCAACTTGATCAACAAAATATACCAACTCACCGCAATTACCAGAACCAGTTTGCGGACCATTCTTCAAGTTGCTGTCTCTTGAAAGGACGAGACATATTAAAAACATTTAACCCTGATAAATATTATCTCAACAACAGCCAACCATCTCCTCTCCAGACACACCGTGTTTTTTTTTCAGTTTAAATACTGAACAAACAGATAGATAAGGAACAATTCGTTGAGTTTGACAAATCAGAGTTTAGAATCATGGACTTCATATTTAATTCCCCACAATCACCAACATCAATTAAATAAATAAATATGTGAGAGATGCACAGCTGATACTCACCTCCAAAGACAACTGCAAAGCACACTTGCACACTTGTGGAGTGAAGAGGTGCTTTGTATGTGTGTCCTTATAAGTCATTTCATCAAGGGGATTTGGGAGGGGTCTTTTTCGTCATCATTTTGGTCATCGGATTTCACTCACTGTAATGGGAGGACCAAGGCTGAAAAGAACTTTTACTCTTCTGATGTTTTTGAATTTGCTATACAAACAAATACTTCACTGACAGTAACTTGACATAAAGTACAACAGTATTTATTGCAGATTTCTCCTTATTATAAAGTTAACCTTGCCGACAGTTAATAACTTATTCTGATCCTGTAATTTTTGGATCTTCACTGCTTTTAAAAAGCTGGAAGCTTGAAAACTTGGGACTGTTTATTTCCATGGGAAACAAGTGTTCAAAATGAGATCTCTCCTTTGTCTTTCCCAGGGGTTCTCAACCTTTTGCAAGCTGGGCCCCCCAAAGCTGGATTATGAAGTTGGGGCCCCCCTCCGACCAGCGCCACCCCCACTACACCACCTTGCATATAGTCTATAATGAGGCATTGTAATCACAGGTATATTTTTGGTTGACAGGTTCAAAACTGCACGAAATTGTAGGTACAGTAAGTGTAGGATCATTATGACACCCTCTGAATGTATGCCAAGTTGTGTGTAATTTGGTTCTTGGGGGACCATACAATTAATGAATATATGTGTACATTTAGTGTACGTGCATGCACAAACACATATAAAAATACAGTACAGGCACACACACTCAGGCACACACACACACTCGACAAACTCACAGACAGAGAAGCACACATACACAAAAGCACAAAAGAGATTCTTCTTTCAGATATCTTTGCTTCATTGCTGCACCTCACAGATAAGACATTGCAGATCTTTCACAACATGTACCCTTTCAGAATGTCAACATCCAGAGTTGAAAGAGTTAGGAAATATTTCTTGATCTTTATTCATGCCTGTCTGTACAAGGCAAGTAAGTGTTTTGTTTGTATAGCGCTTTTCACAGATAAAATCACAACGTGCTTACAATACATAATAAAATACAAATAAGCAGAGTAAAAGTCATGGCATTAGATACACGTTTTAAAAGAGAATAAAAAAGAGAAGGAAATAATAAAAGAAAAAGGCAATAGATAAATAAGGAACCAAAAAAGGAACTAAAAAAGGTACAGTAACGTCACAGGTTTAAATAGGCCACCCTGAAGAGGTGGGAAACTGCAATAGTGTCTGATCCTTGAGGACTGTGTTGGTTAAATGAAAACTACAGTAATAGCATTTTCGCAAATATGTTTTGACTGAAGTGTGTATGTTTTGACTGAGGTGTGTCATTTTGCAAACAATCTAGGAATTATGCAAATGTAATGTGGTGTTTGGATAATTGTGTTTATTTGGAAAAAAATGTTCAAAATTGTGTGTAAACAATTGGAAAAAAAGTAAAAAAGTAGCCAACAAGACAATTATCCTTGCCTCAACAAACCTTCAGGTGACATAGTTGCAGATAGTCCTAGGCTACCTCTGACAGGTCAAGACCAATGAGAAAGCTAATGGTTTAATACAATAAAGATGTAACGGGGCCACCAATGAGGTACATACCAGTAGAAATGCTATGCTGAAATTCAGTGGAGATGCACTTAGCTAACCTGCACTGGAAATTAAGTTATATTAATATTATATAGCATGGATATTTAATGTTGAGATGGATATTATCTAAGCATGGCCCAAACATAACTTGTTGTCAAATAGTATAAATTACAGGCTATTTAGACTTTAAATCTAAAAAAGAGTTCTCGCAAGAGCACAATTTGAATTTGCTCAGTGAGTCACTCTGGCAAGCAGCAATGATGCCCATAACCTATTCCCTACACCCTTGCTGTCTCACATACTTTGTCAGTCAAGATATCACATTCAAAAATAGGTGGTCACATTTAAAAAAAAAGCTCATTATTGATCAGATGCTGCTGGAGAATTTGGGCCCCATGACATAAAAATACTTTTGGGCCTCCCAAATTCTTGAGGGGTTGTGTAACACCCACCAACGTAATAACTTTCCATCAGTGTAATGAATTGCTGATTTAGTGAAATGATATCTGTTTTATCAGCTGTAAGAGTATAGTTGTCAACAATTGTCACCATCTAAAATGGGTTAAACGACCCCAGCCTTTGAGCACACCAAAACCTAGTCAACCGACTGCCCTTGTGACCTTTTGATCATTTGATGATGCAACTGCCTTTTTGCACACTTGCTCTCACTTAGTTTACTTTATTTAAGACAAGCTACGTTTCGAGCCGCAGACTGTAGACTTCAGACTTGGCTCTGAAGAAGAGCCATGCGGCTCGAAACGTAACTTGTCTTAAATAAAGTAAACTAAGTGAGAGCAAGTGTGCGGACCTTTTACTTTTTTTTTTTGGATCTTAACTTTTTGGCTCCTGCACCTTTACTTGGATGTACGCACTGTTTGCAACTAAGCAACTGCCTTTTTGACCTTTTGCTTTCTTCTTGAGACAATCAAGAGAGGGCGCAATGCCTTAAGTGGTACATCATACTGGCCTTCGGGCCCGTAGTTTTGAAACTGTTGTTAGCTAATAAATGTCTTTTCTTTAAAATCTGCCTCTGTCTGCTTGCATTGAATCTTTCATAATACAGTTCTACCAAGCCCATCTACTTTATTCTACTGGGTGCAGGCAGGGTCTCCATCTTGCCCCCCTGTGCCTGGTCGCGATATTACGAATCCTACTATGGCCACGCCAAGTCCCGCCCTATGACGCGCTATGCCGCCCTCTGATTGGCGCCCTAACCCTAACCCAAACCCTAACCCTATCCTAACCCAGCACAGCGTGAGTGTCATTGAGCTCAGCCAATCAGAGGGCGGCATAGCGCGTCATAGGGCGGGACTTGGCGTGGCCATAGTAGGATTCGTAAATTTGCTGCCTGGTCAGAGGGGCCCCAGAGCACATCTTCAGTAGCGGCCCAAGAGCCTTGGGCAAGAACACTTTCCTCTTTGCAAAGTCACCTTTGCAATATCATTTCTGTGCTGTACCTCACCGATAAGACATGCTTTGCACATGCAGGCCTTTCACAACAAATGCACACTTTCAACAATCGGAAGAACGGTTTGACCGATGTGCAACACACAAGCACACAGACAGACATTCCAAATTGTTCCACAAAGTTGGGAGCATGGAATTGTCCAAGATCTCTTGGTTATTGCTGAAGCATTCAGAGTTCCTTTCACTGGAAGAGGCCAAGCCCAGCTCGGGGATGGCCCCTTCCTGTTCTTCCTTGACTGTGCACCAGTGCACAAAGCAAGGTCCATAAAGACATGGATGAGTTTGGTGTGGAATGGATGAACTTGACTGGCCTGCAAGGCCTATCGGACTGCAGTGAATATAGAAGATCATGTCAGTACTTTGATCCCTGTGGGCTCCTTGCACCTTTTCCCAAGTTCAATCAAAGAAGCGGCCCAACATGCCTCTAATCATTATTCATTCTGTCCCTCTGTGTGTGAGAACGTGTGTGAGAATGTGTGTGTGAGAACGCTGAGTACTTTCGCACATCTGCGTCGGAGAACATCAAAGGAGTGGCAAGCTCCTGCACACTGTCTTCATTTGCAGTTTGAACTTTATTTGCTCATTTCAGCCAGATGGAATTGCCTGATGATGGTCATCTGACTGAAACGTTGCAAAATAAAGTTCAAACTGCAAATGAAGACAGTGTGTGTGGGAGCTTGCTACTTCTTTGATGTCCCTCTGTGTGTGCCATTCTCCAGGGTTACGCTGTGCCCTCCGAGAGCATCGGATGCCTCCTGCAGGTCAGAGGAGACCCTGCTTCCTGACTGGGTCTGGATCTGTTCATTTTGAGAAAGGGTGATTGATTCATTCAGTTCCCAAACTACTACAGTTTGAATCTATGTAATAATGTAGGCCTACTACTACTACTACTACTACTACTACTACTAATAATAATAATAATAATAATAATAATAATAAATCATTAAACTTGCTATCACTGAAATTGAATTGAAATTATTTTTAGTCTTGAAAAAAAAAAGATGCAAACCAGTACTTTCACTGTAAACTAGGTAGTTAAATTGGCCTACGTTACCCTATTTCAATGTCAGTCATGATGGTGGTACTTGGAGAGGCAATTGTTCTCTGAGATGGCACTCATTATTGTGAAGAGTCTGAGAACCACTGGTGTGAGGTATTATGGTCAGCACAATTATGTGGTTATGGTTATGGTTATGGTTATGGTTATGGTTATGGTTATGCGTATGGCTATGGCTATGGTTATAGTTATAGTTATGGTTATGGTTATGGCTATGGCTATGGCTATGGCTATGGTTATAGTTATGGTTATGGCTATGGCTATGGCTATGGATATAGTTATGGTTATGGTTATGGTTATGGTTATGGTTATAGTTATAGTTATGGTTATGGTTATGGTAATGGTTATGGTTATGGTTATGGTTATGGTTATGGCTATGGCTATGGCTATGGCTATGGCTATGGCTATGGCTATGGCTATGGTTATGGTTATGGTTATGGTTATGGTTATAGTTATAGTTGCTTAGCAGACGCCTTGCAATTGTTTTACTGTAAAGTTGTCCTGCTTTTTTCCCAAATCCTGGAAGAGATGGAGTCTTGTTATGGCCTGACTAAAGGATGGGTATGTCCTGACATATGCAAGCAGTGGGATCAAAACTGCTGTGGATCTGATGGAACACTTTTCCAGAAATAGATGGACCCTGCAGTTTATTACATTCACACATTTAATTAATGAATCTTTATTATTTACATTTAATTAATTTAATTAGTTAATCTTTATTGACGTGTCATTTCCCCGTGACAGTGCCACAAGGCATACATGCTTAATGCATATTAGACCTCTATTTTGACTCACCATTCAACAGAATTTTTTAAATAATAAAACAAATTAAAATGGCATGGGACAATGATAAAAATGGTGGTACCCTTCACTGAATAGTGTGTTGCACAACCTTTAGAGGTAATATTTCCCAACAAAAACTCTAACTCTGAATGAGACTGTGACTGTGCATCTGTCAACAGGTGATCTTGCCCACTCTTCCTGAACAAACAGCTCCAGCCGTCTCAAGTTTGAAAGATGCCCTCTGCAGATTGCATTTTTTTGCTCCTCCTAGAGATATTCAATGGTAATATGCCTGGACTCAAGAAAGGCAGAATAGTCCACTGTTTATTCCTTAGCAATTCCTATGTGTTTTTTGGGTGTGTCTTGGGCCGTTATCCTGTTGGAGGAGGTCTTTGGTATTATTTGCCCTCAATGGTGCCTTCTAGGCAGCGCTGCCTTCAAGGCACTACTCCCCTAGGTTTAGGGGTAGGATGAGGGTTGAGGGGTTAGGAAAGGAATAGGGTAAAGGTAGTGCCTTTTAGGCTGTGCTGCCTGGAAGGTGCCGTTGGGGGCAAAAAACACCATTGAGCGTTGGAGGACTCATTACTGTACCTGCGACTGATACTGAGCTGCCTGACACTCGGATGTATGTTTTGCTCCAGGAAGCCTTCTAGTCTTGAGAATTCATTGTGCCCTGTATAGACACTGCAAAAGATCATTTTTCAACATTTTTTCTCTATCTCTATCTTTTTTTAAAAAATAGATATGGTGTTTTTTTTTTGACACATAGAGCTGATGTGACTTGCCGATAAGCTTCTTGTTGCCAATACGTTTTGTCCCATCAGTCCAAAGGACATTTCTCCAGAAGGATGTCTTGACAATTTGCAATTCCAGTCTGTTTTAGTTTTTTTTATAATGATTTCTTTCAAGCGACATCTCTTCATGTGCACATACTGTACGCTCCCAGCCACCCACCTGAGCTAGGTGGGCCTCTGAGCTTGGAGCAGGTGAGATGAGTCAGGAGGAATGTTGTTGTGACACCCTGTCACCACTAGATGGACACTTGTGTCAAATTCTTGTGTTGAACACTGACCATATAAAAAGGTGTTGAACCTACCAACGGTAATTTTCCTGTTTATTGTGTTATAAGTGGATGTAGATATCATAACTAGATGACGCCTCAGAATGGGCCAATGCCGCCGCCATCTTTGTTCAGTCATTTGACGTTCAAGTAAACTCTAATCGCATCCTATAAGCAGTTCAAAAGATGCCTGACTTTTGTGCTGCATTTGGGATTCCAATCCAAATCAATAACAGCCTATATCAGATACACCGATGTGATTGGTGCAGGTCGGCTCCAAGGACATGGGTAATGACCATCATTCCTGATTGCCAGAGTGACTCGCTGAGCAAATTCAAATGGTGCTCTCGCGAGAATTCTTGATTTCCTTGGTAAGATCTTTGGTCTTCTTAACCTATTTGCTCAAATTAAAATGGTCTCATCATGGTTTGCCCTTGCATCTGTGAAGAGTGAGAGAGCCTACTACTCTATAACACTTGCAGCCATTGCAGGTTTTGTCACTGGCCATTGGCATCAAATAAGGGCCATACATAGTGTTACTTTTTCTCGAAAAAAATACATGCAGTAGGCTACCAAGTTTATTGTATTGGCGATATGTTAATAACACTGTTAGAATACTGTAACAATCTTTCATTGGTATTTGATAGCTATGCATTGCACTTTGAGCCTGAGATCCAATCCTCTTTTTACAGTGGACACGTCTGTGTGTGTGTGTAGCCCCCACCCAGTCAGGAAGAAAGATCAGTTAAGGCCAATGCTTTTAGCAGTGATTCATAACTCCTCGCTATAAATACACAATGATTTGCCAGGCCAACTGGAGACATTCAGTCACTGGGGAGGAAATCGATACAAAAGCACTCTGATTGGCAACATGACCCTTTTCATGAGTGCTTTTCAATATTTAAGAGCTGGTCAGTGATATTGGATGGAAAAAGCCCAGCTCTCAATAGCTTATTTCTCTTTCACTTCTCTACGTCCCTGAGGAATTACGATAATGTATTTCATGAATATACTGTACATTATCAATAACGTAATAAGACACTGTCTGGCAGCAGACTGTCAATGAACATACAGTATGATGGCTGAGAGCCTGGTTTATGACTCCTAATTTGTCACTGCTAATTGAGGACAGCCAATAAAACGGTAAGATAGTACCTTAGTATTATGGTGTTTTAGTGAGGTTGGCTTTCATGACATAATGTACAGAAAAGTACATTATGTCAAAGTTCTGTGGCAAGGCAAGGCAACACATTTCTGAGTCAGTAACTCACAACTACTGTATATGCAAAGCGTTGCTTTCAGGTTTTCAAAGACATGTCAAGACACAAGTTATTGGAAACCCTTTGGAAACAAGCGACAGCCGAGGGTGGCATGGGAACTTGTGCTCTCCTGCATGTCAGCCGAAAGAAAGAGATGAGCCTGACTGGAGATGTCATGAACAGGGAACCCTGCAGTTGGGGTAGATTCCAAGCATTCTTGAGGGGGAGGGGGACAGGGGAGGCTAGGAATTACGCAATTACGTTTTTTTAAAGGGGGGGGGGGGGGGGGGGGGGGGTCGAGTGTGTGTCTGAACAAAGCACTACAAATTCTAAAAGTACAGAATATGTAAACGTTTTGGGACCCCCCATACCTACCATCATTCAGTGATGATCTTACATGTCATACAGAATGTAATATTCTGCAACTAATTAATAATAGCAATAAGAATACATTTTATAGGCTAGTGTACTGGTAGTACAAGGCATATGCATACATAGTCCATAAACTATTTTGGAAAAGGTGGGTTTTAATCAGTAGCCTACAAGCTACATTGATTTACAGACTGGTTTTCTTTAACATTCTTTTTCCCAGAAAACATGAGATGTTGATAGAGTACTTTGAATTTTCCTCAAAACATTTGAAGAAATGTAATTAATCTTGACATGAAGATTAACCAAAAGTTGGCATGCAGCAACAGCCTTAAGCAAATACAAACTTTTCGGAGCGCCTCCACTTCCATTCTCAAGATTGGGGTTGGTCGCATGCCACAGGGGCTCCCGAGGAAGCACCACTTGCTCGCAGTGTTTACCCAAATCTCATATTTCCTGTTTGAAGGCTTCTGGATTTCCTCAGTTCCTGTCCTCTCAGCTTTTAGACCCTGTCCCATTGTAACGGGCCAGTTTTTTTTTTCTCTACTCACATGGTAGACTACCGTCTCCCCTCTCCTCAAAGCCTTGTCGAGGATCTGTTCACGGGACTAGTTGGAGAATGTAACACATTTTCCAAAAGGCTGTAAATCGTCAGTTTACCTTGCACATTGGATTAGAAAATCCGGGCGAAATGAAGTTAACATGAGGACCGCTGGAAACCACTTGGATTACAGTTTTTTTGGGATTTGTGGCTACACAGCATTCGACTAAGACTTTCATCTGTCGGGGTGAGTCAGTCAAAAATAATGGCAAACACATTCAGCTACATTTTGTAATCTTTTGTAACAGCATGTGATCTGACGCGTCACTGTAAAGGTAGCCTATTTAGATCAGCCTATGTTCAGGTTTAGAAGACACATGATTTGGAAGTGGGGACTAGGGACCTTAACCTTCCTCACGCATAGCCGACAATCATCACAAGTTTCTAAGAGACAGACCTGTGTTATTATTGTGCTAAGTTTGCCTGCGTAGTTAAAGTGTTTTTTGTTCAAAGGAAGGTGACGCGCGGCGCAACCACTTTGTGCCATCCTGTCTCTCCGTCAGAGCCAGCTCAATTGACATAACACCATGTGATTTTATTTATTTCATTTAGGTTACAAAGTGACTGTCTGTCATGAGATCCTCGGCTTCCCGCCTGTCAAGTTTTTCCTCAAAAGATTCTTTATGGAACCGGTAAGAGGCAGCTTGGTTGTCCAGTTACAAAGATGAGCGTGGCACATTGTTTACCATTTGATATTAGCCTACAGTTCTATATCGACACATAGCCTAATTATGCACAGTAGCCTACCCTGCCTACACTAGATTTTAATGGAATATTTCAATAGCCTACCCTCACAAATCTAGAAAACATGGTAGTCTTGGATTAACAGGGACTGCATTTCAGAGTTTTGCCTGTAGGATACGCACTTGTTACATCGCAGAATAGGTCTACACAGTAAGTTGATAGGCTACTGCGTAAAGCGTTTCTGTTTCAGCAGTTGACGAATACACCAAACTGGACAAATAACTTGATAGACAAATGGTGATAGACATTAAGCCTATGAAACAATAATTATGATGGTCTATTAGGTTTTTTTGCCCTTTCCTTATAGGCTATCTCTTAATAATAATAATAATAATAATAATAAAAACAAGAGCTAGGGTAGGCTATTAGACGAATTATCTTTAATGTTATTATTCATTGATTTTATAGGCCTACAGTAGACTAGTATAGGTATAGAAAGGATACATTAATTTAGGTCTAGTGTGGAATACCCAAATCCCTGTTAGGCTGCCACCACCACCAAATGCCCGCTCTTTGGCTTTAGCAAATGCTCAAGATCCGAAGCATGCGCAGAGTTCTTCCTTGTTTGTCTCCGTCATTGTGGGTGGGTGAGTTTCCACAGAGTGATAGAGATACAGAGAGGGAGAGTGTGAACGAATGTCAGAAACAGCGCTGCGTATTTTAAAGAGATATAGAGGGAGCCAAAAGCTGAGCTCAAATCAGAACAGTGACATACTAAAGATAATCGCAAATAGGCTATAGCAGAGATATTTTCTCCACCAAATAACACCAAGGTGTCGGACTTTGCCATCGCCTGGAAAACGTTATGAGGGCATCCGCTATTCCATTTTACAGCTTGCATTGGAACCGTTTGGATAATATTTAAAACCTCGTGATTGAACAAAGTCAGAGTTAAGGGACCCAAAAGCTTGGGAAGGGTGAGCCCGTCATCCCTTCCTCAAGGGAAACGTTTAGCCCGAGGAGTTGAACTTGTGAAGTATTTCAAGAGAATCGACAAACGGCGGAGTGTAGCGTACTGTTTTCGCCAACTGCTGCCTTGCCTCGCTGCGTGTCTAAAGATTAGGCATACCGTTATATAGCCCACCGCGCCATTCAACCCATAACTTAGCCCTTTTCATGCTTTCGATTCTTTGAGCACAATTTCCATATTTTCTGTTTGGACAACACCTAACTGCAGGATGCCGGATCAGATATCGGTATCCGAGTTTCTCGCCGAGACGACGGAGGATTACAACTCTCCTACGACATCCAGTTTCACCACACGGCTGCAGAGCTGCAGGAACACGGTCGGCGTTTTGGAGGAGGTAAGGCCACAGGCTGAGAGAGCAAAGTACCCTATAAACTTGTTTTCTTCGAGAACGCATGGGTGGCCTATGTTGGCAAAGCAGCACTGACTTTACCAAGATGTGATGACCAACTTCCCCCAACCCGCAATTAGGCAGTCGCGGAAATTAGTCTCATACACATGGGTAGCCTCTGTCTTGTGGGTTGGGTATCTGGCTATTGAGCATGCTGCTAACGTGAGGATATATCCATAGATGGCACATCAAAGATCGTTGGATTGCATGGAATGAGTAAGAGAAGATATGTTAGTGTAGGCGTGTGTGCATTTGCATGCTTCTTCATCACAGGCCTAGGGTATACCTCCATCAGCTCATAAGTCTCAAAGTTAGCCTGTCTTCTAGTCTTAGTTATGCACACTAGCTATCCGTGAGACAGTAGATTCAATCAAGGTCATGGTATATCCAAGATAAATGTTGTGCCTGCCTGTGCCGTTATCCCAGCGATGTGCGTATTTAGTATCAGAGCGATATGGACACACTGGCTTTTGTGGCTACTTTTGATCACTTTGTTTACATCCGTGTGACAGTGTTGCCATTTGAACAGTTGGTTGGTTCAGCCAGGTCATTACCATGAATGACGTGCTCACATGGCTAAAGTTAAGAGGGATTATCTTAATTGTGGTTGAATCTTCCAGCACGGTTTAAACCTGGGATCTTCTGGCAGTAGCAGGATCATGCATCTTTGACTGAGCGCATCCGTTCACAAATAAGTCATATTGTTTTTAATTCCTCAATCTAGGCAGCCAGCCCATTGCAGTTCTTTAGTCGTTTGAAATGTTTACCCATTAATAGCTTTAAGATGGCTCACTGTGGCGTTCAGCGTGAACTATATGCAAGCATGGGCTATGGCCCTGGGCTGTGTTACCTTGTCAAATTAGAGGCTGCATGAATAAAGGGTAGTTTAATTTGAAAACATGGAGCTCTTACATCAACCTTGTGCCAGCCATGCAATGGTGTTATATAAGTTGCTAGGATCAGTATAGCCGGCCAGACTACACTCGTTCACTTTGGCATCAAACTGCAGTTACTGCTTTACAATGTAATGCAAGGTCAAGATCATAGAATCATTCATGTCAGGGAAGTGTTTAGTGCTAGTTTGTGTAAGTGTGCATTTGAAGATAAAACAAAACAACAATGCACCCGTGTCTACTGTACTGTACATGTGGTCCTGGTAGGACTCAGACATGTGTGCATTGACTCACCATCTGATGTGAGTGGCCCATATGTGTGAGTTCAGCCTCATGTCATATGTGGAGACGGCCTGATACAGAGTCTATTGCTATTGTCTAGGGTTAGTGTGTGTAAGGGTGTAATAGGCCTGGCATCCAACTTGATCTGCTTATCATACAGTATATGGAAATATCAACAGTAAGTTTTGCAGACCTCGATATCTGTGTGTGTGTGTGTGTGTGTGTGTGCGCGCGCGCACACCCGTATGTATCCTCCTCTTGTGTCGTAATGCAGAGAAATGTGTGAGTGTTGCTCTTGCTGCTCTGGTGTTGCCGGGCAGAGGGGGAGGGGGTGTGCTGAGTGCTTACAGCTTGCAGTAACACACACACACACACACACACACACACACACACACACACACACACACACACTCACACTCACACTCACACTCACACTCACGCACGCTCCATTACGTAACAGGCAGCTTCAACAGCTCTGGAAAGGACTGCCAAGCCCAAGCTTGGAGCTGACTGTCTGCATCAGGAAGAGAGACATAGAATCAGAGAGAGAGAGAGAGAGAGAGACAGAGACAGAGAGAGAGAGAGAGAGAGAGAGAGAGATGGTGAGAGAGAGACAGAGAGAGACACAGAGAGAGAGAGACACAGAGAGAGAGACACAGAGCGAGAGACACAGAGAGAGAGACACAGAGAGAGACACACAGAGAGAGAGACATAGAGAGAGAGAGAGACATAGAGAGAGAGAGAGCAAGAAGGAAAAAGAAAGTGTGGTAGCGAGTGCGTGGGCGTCATGAATATGGTACCCAGTACCCACACCGCCCCTCACAGGGGCATCAGCAGAGGCACTCTAGTACCCGCACAGCCCCTTACAGGGGTATCAGCAGAGGCACTCTAGTACCCACACAGCCCCTCACAGGGGCATCAGCAGAGGCACTCTAGTACCCACACAGCCCCCACAGGGGCATCAGCAGAGGCACTCTATTACCCACACCGCCCCTCACAGGGGCATCAGCAGAGGCACTCTAGTACCCACACCGCCCCTCACAGGGGCATCAGCAGAGGCACTCTAGTACCCACACAGCCCCCACAGGGGCATCAGCAGAGGCACTCTAGTACCCACACCGCCCCTCACAGGGGCATCAGCAGAGGCACTCTAGTACCCACACAGCCCCCACAGGGGCATCAGCAGAGGCACTCTATTACCCACACCGCCCCTCACAGGGGCATCAGCAGAGGCACTCTAGTAGCCACATCACCCCTCACAGGGGCATCAGCAGAGGCACTCTATTACCCACACCGCCCCTCACAGGGGCATCAGCAGAGGCACTCTAGTACCCGCACAGCCCCTCACAGGGGCATCAGCAGAGGCACTCTAGTACCCGCACAGCCCCTCACATGTTCCAGGCAGAACTCGTGAATCAGAGCTACTGTAGCGCTGGGGTTCCTTTTGTTGCTGTTTTTTGGGCACAGGAGCCCTATGAATGCACACACTCCAACACACACATATTCACACACACCCATGCACACACATATTCACGCACACACACACTTACGCGCACTCAATACTGGTTATGCGGTGAGCAGCATGTATACAACCACGCGGACAAGATGTTGGAAGATGCAGATGTATACATTTATGGCCCAGCAGAGGTTATTCATATTTGTTATGCAAGATCCCACACACACACACACACACACACACACACACACACACACACACACACACACACACATTTGTGTCCTTTTATTCTCTCTCTCGCACACATAAACACACACACACACACACACACACACACACACACACACACACACACACAAGCAGGGCATAACCACGTCACCTTAAACAGGGCCTGCGCGCCAGACGGCTGGTAAGATAAGGTCGTTGAGCAGTGTGTATCCCACAGCGGAGACTGAGGTCAAGGAAAGCTGGCTACCTGCCCTCAAGCCAACAAGGGCCAGGGGCGAGATCTGTGAGTGTGTCCCTGTGCAGCTGGCCAAAAGGAACCCGATAGAGTTGTAGCAAAGATTCTAGAATAGAGCTCTGCCCTAGAGTCTTTGGTTATAGGTTTAAAAACATTCATACCCCATGTTTCTTCACAAAGGATTCTGCTATGAGTGGATGGACTCCCATTGCCCAAGTTGATGGATGTTATGATGAACTTTTAAAAGCTGAAAATAGCAGCAGTAATGAATTGGACAGTTCTGAAATGTTTTGTATTGATGGACAAAATGTCCTCCTCTTTGTAGTATGTCCAATGGCCACCTGAGCTCACTGGAATTGCTTGAAGATGTTGACCAGCTGATGAATCCTCCTCCTTGTAGGTGTCTCACTCCATGCCTAGACAAATGTGAAGAGTTACTGGCTGGTGATTATCTGACTGGCTGGTTTTAGTTCTGTCTCCTAGCTAGATGGCTGGTCGGGGTAAGAGAACTGCTGTGTCGGGGGAGGTGGAGATGTTTGGAAGTCATATCACTTCTTCTCACTAGCGCCTTGATGTCCCACACACACACACACACACACACACACACACACACACACACACACACACACACAAAGTGCACAGAGACACCAACATTCACCCACATGGGCACAAGAGAATTGTCTGCCATTGAATTCTCAAGAATATCATAAAACATGACCACTCTCTTTAATTCACACTCAGCTGTGCCGTATGCAGGGAACCCGGTGGATGTGAGTCTCTCTAGGCTAGAGCCATCTAGCATAGTCAGATCTCTGCTCTTCTCTCTGGGTTTTCACTTTTGCCTTGTGCGGTCCTGAGAGGTTTATTACCTTCGCCAAGGAGGTTATGTTTATCCCCTTATTATCAGGGTTTGTTTGTCTGTCTGTTTGTTAGCAAGATAACTTCCAAAGTTATGAATGAATTTCGATCAGGAAAGGTCTGAATTGACCCAAGGAAGAAACCATTACATTTTGGGAGTGATCCGTATCACCGTCTGGATTCAGGAGGCGGTTATGTTTTTGCTTGGCGGAGGTCTGTGCTCTCTTTTTTTTTTTTTTTTTTTTTCCTTTTTTAGACTTTCCAACATTTGATGGCCTGTTTTTTTTTCTCAGTGTGAGACTAGTTCATGCTTCCATCGCCTCTTGCCATCAGGGCGTGAAGAGATCTCCAAAAGTGAGCATGCTCTCTTAGCTCCTAGCTCGGGCCAAAGCCTGTCTGCTCATCAGTATGATCAAAGTATGATGCTTGTTCTGTTAGCTCTCAGGACGGAGGTCCTGGAGGCCAGTCACGCAGAGGAGCTGATGAGGAGCATGTTAGTGTTTAGCATAAATGCACTTCACTGGTCTTCTCATGCTGAGGATGGATCGCTTGCACGCACACTGCACACATACACATTACACAAAGAACTTGAGGAACGTGAGCTGGCTTCAGCTGCTATCCACCAAGGTTCTCTTACACAAGTCATACACACACACACACACACACACACACACACACACACACACACACACACAAAGACTCTAAACAGACTAACTGTATTTTCACCTCTGTCTGATTCACACAAACAGTAGTCTGATGGAAGGCAAGGAGATGCAACATGATCACTCTCATTCCGAACTTGTCATCACACTGAATTGGGCCCTTTTACACACACATAAACACACTTACAAAAACATGCCAGGTGCCTACAGCATCTCAATATGATCTCATGTCATGAAGCGCACACACACACCCACCCACACACACGCACACACACACACACACACCCCTACCTCTCCTCGTCTTCCGTCTGTCTTATTTTAGCTCAGTCATTTCCCTGTGTGTGTTGACGGGGGTAAATTATGCAAGAGTACAGGGCTGAATATTTAATGGCGTAACTCGAGGGGGGCACCCCCCCTCCCCCCAGGCCTGGAATCACCTGAGGTTGCCACAGCGACGCGCCAACAACACCAGAAAGTTCCGGAATGTGCCCCTCTCCATTCGACACCGCAGCGCCCTTAGGAGACCTGATCATCGGCGTCAGATTAAAGGATGAATGCTTTCCCCCAGTGACACATTGTGCTGTATTGGCGTGCTGCCCATCTGCTGCCTTGCCCGCTGCGCCACCGCATCAGGGTGGCTTTCTTGTGCCAGGGAGTCCATTTCCACTCCTTTCAGTTGGGGGAGGGGATGTCTGGTGAGGGGGGGGTCACTGCTGCCCTTTGAGTTGCAGTGGAGTCAAATTTCTGAATACAATGTTGCTTTCACCTGAAATGTTGGCTGTGGAAGGAGTGCACAGCAAAGGAGACATTGTTGTTTAGATGTCTTCTTCCGTAGAGTTTACTGGAGCTGGAGAAGACCCACGTCCTTCTGCACTTTCAGTTATTCAACGCCGAGTCAGAGTCAACAGGGTTTCCCCCAGAAAATTTGTTAGTTAAGGTGGTGTCTGTCCAGGGGAAGGGGGCGTCGCCGTAGCGTCCCCGCCGCATCGCCGCCACTGCCCTACGATGGGGGGGGGGGGGGGGGGGGGGGGGGGGTTGAGACTGTTGGTTTGACAACGACCGAGTCTTTTAGGAGGCAAGTCTGAGTCGAGACCGAGTCTTAAAGGAGTCAAGGCCGCATCAAGACCAACCAAAGAAAGAGGTTTTCATAATTTACATCACCAAGGATCATATAACAGTTCAATTCCCAAAGGGTAGAGAGGGGATTGTTGGCTACAAGAGCAGTCTAGCACACACTTGTCTAAATCACTTCTTTTCTGATTTGCTTTAAGACAAGGAGGTCAGCTGAAGTAAAAATTTAGTAGGCTGTCAGCATTTCATTAATGTTGAAAATGTTGAATTGTGACACTAATGACAGCAATATACCTGGATTTCACATTCATTGTATCAAATTTAATTGTATCAGCAACCAATTAAACATCATTAACACAATTTAGACAATATTATACCTTAAAAGTGTAAGTTTACAACTCCAATACAGGGCCTTTTGTATCTTTCAAAACCTTTGCACTGCTCAGCATAGCACCATAGGATATATTTTAAAGCCAGTCAATATTATAATATTCTATTAAAACCAAGAATATTTGTAATGGTGGATATTTTAGAATATACCATGAAATAAAGATGAAACTGTATGAAAATGTAACATTGCGACTGTATGGTAAAGTTAATGAATTGTGATTTAGTAGCCTAAAGCTGCAATTCTTTGATTGAAGCTGTATATTGTGCGTGCCTGTTGCTCATAATAGCCTAAGAGAGCAGGAACGTTTTTAATGCTTTTTAAAACATAATTAGCGAGATCGTACCGCATTGAACGCTAATATTTTGTCACTAGCAACCAAATCTGTCATCTGTCAAATACAGTTGCATGTTCAGCTCTGAACAAAAACATTCAGGAATTATTTCTACAAAACGGAAACGTGCGTCCCGCCCGGTCGGGATGAATGAAACTGGCATGGGAGACAAGAGGCTACATTTTAAAGTTTAAACTAGCCTGTGTAAACCTCAGACAATTTCAGAATTTTACAACACGTGAATGAATAGCCGTCACAAGTTGTTGTTAGCTGTAGGCTAGATGGCACAAGTGTTTGTCACAACAAATTACAAGATGCAGTGGGCTGTGCATTCATAGACGAGTGATAAAAAAAAAAAAAAAAGATTTGCGCTCAAAAGTGTTATGCCGCTCATCCCACACATTTGGTAGATTCAACGGAGAACCATTCCTGTGAGAGTCGTCAAATCTAGCTAGGTTTAGGCTGTGTTTGCAGTCACTCTGAGATATGCGTGGCAGTGGAACCTGATATTAAATACTCATGCTGAATGAGCGCGTCGCCTGTGCGCATAGGCCAACTCGATTTGAAAAAGTTTGTTTTTTTATGCGTTCTACAGAGAAGGGAGACTAGCGGCTACGGTTTGGAATGACAGGGAGAAAACATGACAGAGTAATACGGCGAATATCACATACATAATATTTATTTATTTATTTATTGAAGACGCTAGTTAAGGCGGCAGCCCTGTGTTGTTAAGGCGGCCGCCTTATCAGGAAAGCGCTGCGGGAAACCCTGGTCAATCAGTCAGACCCGACTCTGCGACTTGGTTTGTAGCGGAAAGTGTGGTGTCACCCCAATCTTGATTTGAGGTTGTTTTGAAATAATTTCCCTTGGTGGTAATTTGCCGGCAGCATGTCTGCAGCAGCCCCCCCCCATCCACACACACACACACACACACACACACACTGCCATAGTGTAAACTTCCCGAGTGTTAGCTGTTTATCTCTGGCTAAGTGTAGCGTGTAACAATGAGCTGCAAGATGGTAAGATATGGCTGCCTAAATATAGCCGCCCCTTTTCGACGGGATACTCTCTACTAACAGGAAGTAATGTCTGTAACAAATCAGAATGAGCAGTCTCAGGTTCTAATAAAGACTATACACTGGATAGTTTCTAAGGATGTAAGATTGCTAATTGTATTAAAATGTTATAATGTTGATGTTACAATATTAAATGTAACAAAATGCAGGAGTGCACCACCTGATAAGTCAAAGTCAAATAATGCAGCAAGATACTAAACATGTCCAGTTATCTGTTAAAAAGACCTCTGTGAATTTGTTAAAGACCAGTGTAGGATTGTCTATGTTGACATTGGTGAAGGATTATTTGCTTTAGTTTCCTTTCAGGTTTCTTATAAGTTGACAGAAGAACCTGGTCCTAGATAAACTGGCATAGTGGTGTGTGAGTGCGGTTGGTGTAGAATCGATGGCAGGTCTGTTTTGGGTAGAGTTCGCAAAAATGTTTTTGTAAGGGTTGCTTACTTCCTGAATCTGAAGAAATCCCAGAGGAAGTGAATGTGTCATCATGTTGTGGGTACATGCCCGTGTCTTTCTAAAATCATAACAGTCATGCCAAACAGTGTATGTTAACACATTCATGAAAGTCTTCTACATGTACGTTCAAGTGGCCCAAACAGAGAATTAGCACTGAGGATGTAACATCATCCATCACACCAAGTGTCTAGCAGTCTGGACACCGACAGCATCAGCATCCCGTTTAGCAGGAAGTAGCAGACTTCCTCTGTAAATGTTATTTAGGGGGCCAGCAGTGAATTGTGTGAGTGTGTGAGTGTGTGAGTGTGTGAGTGTGTGAGTGTGTGAGTGTGTGAGTGTGTGTGTGTGTCTTCCCCCGGCCTCCTATGTTGCGTAAGCGTGGTGAGAGGAGAGAGAGCTGGCGACCTGGGTGCCTCTGTGTTCTGCCCCACCCTCCTCCTCCTCCTCCTCCTCCTCCTTCAGCTGTGCCAGGGAGCCCGTGGGGACCAGAGAGAGGCCTTTTTAATTAAGGCAAGGTTCTAACAAGCTCACGTTGACACACATATAAGGGAGGACACATATTCACACACACACACACACACACACACACATACTGTATACACACACACACACACACACACACACACACACACACACACACACACACATACACATGTATACACACACACACACACACATACACACACACACTGAGAGATGCTTATTACTCAGCTGTCCTCCCAGCACGCTCATCTCAGGTGTGAATGTTGCCATTAAAAACATTTCACACTCCCGTCGTGGGTCTCGTTGGGTGTGACATGTGATTATGTGTACCTGTGTGTGGTGCTGGAGCTGCTATAACGGGCTTCAGTTTAATGAAACTCATGAGAAAGTCGTCTGATTTCATCTGACAGCCATGTCAGGTATTTTGGTAGTGATGGAGACGTCAAGACAGGAAGGGAGGAGTGATTTTGACCGCACTGAGAGGCTGGGGCTGTTGGGGGGAGAGAGAGAGATGTTGACCCTACTGAGAGGCTGGGGCTGTTGGGGTGGGAGAGAGATGTTGACCCTACTGAGAGACTGGGGCCGTTGGGGAGAGAGAGAGAGATGTTGACCCTACTGAGAGCCTGGGGCCGTTGGGGAGAGAGAGGAGATGTTGACCCTACTGAGAGGCTGGGGCTGTTGGGGTGGGAGAGAGATGTTGACCCTACTGAGAGGCTGGGGCTGTTGAGGAGAGAGAGGAGATGTGGGCCCTGTTGGGGAGGGAGAGGAGGTGTGGACCCTGTTGGGGAGGGAGAGGAGATGTGGACCCTGTTGGGGAGAAAGAGGAGGTGTGGACTCTGTTGCGGAGAAAGAGGAGGTGTGGACTCTGTTGCGGAGGGAGGAGATGTGGGTCCTGTTGGGGAGGGAGAGGAGATGCCAGAGAGAGAGAGAGAGAGAGAGAGAGAGGGAGTGGTTGCGTCAGATGATGGCGTGACCCTGCTGTGACCCCGGGGGCTGTGGAGGCTGATGTGCCGCACTGTGGACGGGGGCGACGGGGGCGACGGGGGTGAACGCTCAGCGCAGCGGGCGTTGCATAAAACCCTCACACACACACGTGTCACGGAAGAGAGCAACCATGAGCGGCATGACTGCAGATAATTTTGCAAAAGACAGAAAAAGCCTCCTGTCCTGTCTGGGTTCAAACACCACACACAGAGTACGGCACAGACTTGCTTCTGATGAAGCATGTCATCCAGATAACAAGTCTTTCCCTATTTTGATATTTTCCTTCCACTCTTACCTACTCCCTTAACTCTATCTCCATTTCCTCTCCCTTACTCTGTCCTCTCTCTCTACCTTTCTCACTCTTTCTCACTCTCACTCTTTCTCTCTCTTTCTCCCCTTCTCCCACCACCCAAACGGTCAGGCTGCCAATTGAGAGGTTTGCTGGGTCTCTTGCTGAATCTTTGGCTCAATGTGGGCGTTTGTGTGTGTCTGCGTGTGTGTGTGCGTGTGTGCGTGTGTGTGTGCGTGTGTGTGTGCGTGTGTGCGTGTGTGTGTGTGTGCGTGTGTGTGTGTTTGTGGCCCAAGACCAGGTCCTCCAGCTGTCTAGGGCCGTGCCTATTGAGTGCTCCCTGCCATTGTGCCAGGGCTGGGCTCGCCTGATTGGCTGAAACCAACGTCTCTCTCAGGGATATCGCTCCTTCTGTGTGTGTGTGTGTGTGTGTGTGTGTGTGTGTGTGCGTGTGTGAAAGGACTAGGACACGTGTTGCTGTGTGCAAGTATGAATGTTATTGTGAATGACTGTTTGTGTGTATGTGTGTGTGTGTGTGTGTGTGTGTGTGCTCAGAAAGACTTGCTTCTGATCGGTATACAGAATAAGCATTAGGTTTCGCCTTTAAGGAGGCTGGCATGGGCTTTGTGTTTGGACTCTAGTTTCAGGCTTTTATGAATCATACTGTACTTACTTATCTATCATACTTACTCTTTCATGAAATTGACTTGTTCGTCAACTGTAGTTTAGCCAAATGTCAGTTTGGCTTTGTAATGTTTACATTCACAACGGCGATGACTTCCTTCTCTGCATACTCATCACTGCTGTCGGTTTTATTCCGTAAACCATTCTCACAATCTCATGTGATCAGGTGCTCAGCGCCTGTTGGCTTTGTGTCGGTTGGCAGACTGAGGTACAGCAGACGTCCAAATATTATTCTTTGAGGATTGGATGGATACGCAGAGATGCTAGCAGAGTCTAGGACTCCATCCTGATTCGCCTCTCAGTTCTCTTCTCTCTTTTCTCTTTTCTGTCTTTTCTTCCCTCTCTTCTGAATCTCGGCAGCGTTCTGCGTGTGACTCAGTCGGTCTGCCGCAGACGCCCCACAGATGGCCATCTTCGTCAGAAGATTCATCAATCTTTTTTTTTTTCTCTCTTCCTTCCTTTCTTTCTTTCTTTCTTTCTTTCTTACTTTCCTTCCCTCCTTTCCTAACTCCATTTTTGGGGCGGTTCTCTACACCCCCCCCCCCCCCAACACCACCGCCACCACCATTTCTCTGTATTATGTCCTTTTAAGCCAGCTCTGTCACCACGGAAACGGGAGGAACTCAAACAAAAACTGCCTGATCTGGTTGTCATGGCGTCACACGCGCTTCCCAGTGCGGCTTTGCGGCGGCCCCCGGTACAGCTCTCCTCGTCTCTCTCCCGTCTCTCTCCTCGTCTCTCTCCCGTCTCCCTCCCGTCTCCCGGCCTCTCTTGACAGGGAGAACAGCAGCCAGCTCCCGCAAGCGGTGCATGATGTATGACTCAGAGATCAGTGTCAGCAAGGTGTGTGTGTGTGTGTGTGTGTGTGTGTGTGTGTGTGTGTGTGTGTGTGTGTGTGTGTGTGTGTGTGTGTGTGTGTGTGTGTGTGTGTGTGTGTGTGTGTGTGTGTGTGTGTGTGTGTGTGTGTGTGTGTGTGTGTGTGTGTGTGTGTGTGTGTGACGTGCGTGCGTGCGTGCGTGCGTGCGTGCGTGCGTGTGACGTGCGTGCGTGTGTGACGTGCGTGCGTGTGTGTGTGTGCGTGCGTGTGTTATGGGCATGTGTGCCTGTGTGTGTGTTGAGTACAAGGCTCAGAATCGCGGCCTGAGGGGAATGAAAATGACTTGCCTTCGTGCGGTCTTGTCGTGATCACCTGCAAACCCTCCACTGAAAGCCCCCCCTCTCCTCCCCCCCCCCCCCTCTCCTTTTGTAGCGTTGGCAGTTCAGATGGCACTTCAGTCTGGAAATGGGAAGGTGAGCGCAGCGCAGTGTAGGTTTCGCGCTTTTGGCACCAGCGGATGCCAGAAAGCCTGCTGGCGGCGAGTCGGGTGTGCAGCCGATGGAGTCAACTCTTGGTGCGCGGCCCAAAAGACGACGGTTTTCCTGAGCTGAGGCGGGCTTAGGGGCTTTTTTAGTCGTCAAACTTTGAGTCATTTTGGAACTAATGGAAGCAGGCACGTCGGAGGTGTAGCGGGACAGTAAAGAAGCACACCACAACTGTGGTGTAAAACGTCCAGTTTTCACCAAGCCAGAGGCCAAGATACTGTCGGCTTCATTTTACTTCTGTGTTGCTGCTTAC
Organism: Sardina pilchardus; assembly: GCF_963854185.1. Lineage (NCBI taxonomy): Eukaryota > Metazoa > Chordata > Actinopteri > Clupeiformes > Clupeidae > Sardina > Sardina pilchardus. The sequence goes on from NC_085012.1 coordinate 7,341,421, forward strand.
GTAGCCTGTGGATGAAGAGAGCCAGTTTTATAAGTCCCCCTCCACTGTCATATTGTGTAGCGTCATGATGAATGCAGTATGCATGGACCTCCCTTTCCACTGACCATAAGGTGGGCCGTGAATTATGCAAGTGCTCGCAAGATCACTGCTCTCCGTCCGTGCTTCATTATTTATAGCAAACATCCATGAAAAGTTACCTGATGAACTGGAATCCTTAATGACTTCAGTGGCCATTGTGCTAGAAAGTGCACTATGCAAATAACATACTTAGTTACTAACTTGCGTCTTTCGAATCTATGTTGGAGCGGCCTAAAATGTTAGGACAAATATACCTTTTTTAAACTCCTTACGTTGATATATATTTCCTATTTATATTAGGTAGTTGATGAGGTGTTGTTGTGTTTGCATCAGTGGTCAGTCTAAAGTGGTTTTTGAAGCAGGAGATGGCTGGGGGAAAGCTTCTGACGTTTGCATGACGTCTGTCATGTCGTCGTATTTTCACACCTTGGGCCTTGATGCTTATCCAGTGGAATGGCCCCACTCACCCGGCCTGTATAAGTGATTTACGAATGCTTTTGGTGTGTGTGTGTGTGTGTGTGTGTATGTACATGTACATGTACACACACACAAAAAGACACATACAAACACGTCATGGCAGGGCGAAATGGGATATGCAAACGTTGACATGACTCATTCACGGAACGCGAGTCGACTGAATTATTGAGAGGCGATGAGACAACTCCTGTCTCATCTCGCTCCCTCCCTCCCTCCTTCCCTCCCTCTTCTCTCTCTCTCCCTCACCACCCCTCTCTCTCTCCCTCCCTCCGTCCCTCTTCTCTCTCCCTCTCTCACCACCCCTCTCTCTCTTCCTCTCTACCCCTCTTCTCTCTCTCCCTCTCCACCCCTCTTCTCTCTCTCTCCACCCCTCTTCTCTCTCTCTCTTCACCCCTCTTTTCTCTCTCTCTCTCCACCCTCTCTCTCTCCCTCGCTCCTCATGTCCCTCGGCTCCCCTTTTCCCCTCCACTGCCCACATGCCGCGTGTTTCCAAACATGCGGGCGCTTGGGGTGCCCGGGCAGCGCTGGACGGCGGCTATTTTCAGCGCGCTTACCTAACCAGCCGAGGCTCGCGGCGCGGGACACAGATGTGAGGAGTTGAATTATTGATGAGATTTCTGTGCGTGCATCGGCATTCTGCACACACACCCCCGACCCCCGCCTTCGCTGACGAGAGGATGACGGGAAGTTGTAACTGAACATGTAGCTGCATACAGTATGCGCGCGCGCACGCGCGCGCGCGCGCGCGCGCGCGCGTGTGTGTGTGTGTGTGTGTGTGTGTGTGTGTGTGTGTGTGTGTGTGTGTGTGTGTGTGTGTGTGTGTGTGTGTGTGTGTGTGTGTGTGTGTGTGTGTGTGGAGGGTTATATTGACTGTTTATGTTTGTGTGTGATATGCCATGTTGTGCGAATGTAGAACCAATAGCCGCCGCCTTCTGTGCAGGGTCACATATCCCATCACTTATAATACTAAGGGGATGCCCTCAGTCTTGGCTGAACCAATGTCAGTAAACGTATGGTGCTGAGCGCTAGGTCTCAATTAGCTCGGCCCTTAAAGTCACCCATGATGTTGACCCAGAGGAATGTAAGGACTGGGCTGTTTCCAGACCAGCTGGAATGTGGTAAAAAATAACCTGGTGCAGGCCGCAGGCTACTTTGGGACTTACGGCATGGGAGTGCTAGAGTTGCCCTTGCCAGTAATGGGATGTGTTTACGCTTGGTGAGATGCTCGGTACACACATGGGGCAAACACTTTTTCAAGTGTCACACACACAAACACACACACACACACACACACACACACACACACACACACACACACATACACACGCACACACTCTCTCTGACTAATGTAGCTGCTGAGATCAAGGGAAGCGAGTCCGACTGTGAGTCAGTTTCCAAATCGAAAAATAGCTACACAATGAATAATTTATTAACACCTCCCTCCCCTCTCTCCCTAGCACACATACACACACACACACACACACACACAAACACACACTTTACCACCGCTAACTGCTTTACTGCAGCTCTTGTTTGCTCTCCCACGTAAACTATCACCCTCCCAGTCCCCTGATGCTGTTTCGATATGATGGTTAGACCCTGCATGGCTGTTTACCTCCGCCATTTTCCAGCTTCCGCAGTAACAGGGCAGGACTGGGGGGATGGTGGTGGGGGTGTCCTAGGTCACAAGTCAGAGGTCAGAGGTCACGCTTACTGTGCGTTCAGACCGAAACCGTCAAAAGCGTCAAAGTCACTGGTGAAGCTCATAACGCGACGCTAAACCCAGTTCAGCGCCGAAAGCGCCAAAGCCATGACACCAGGCCAGGACACACATCATGACAGAAGGACGTCGACATTCTGATTGGTTGACGTGGTTGGATTGATAGAGAGAGGGAGAGGACGAGCAAAAAAGAAGAAGCCAGAGTTGTGTGCACAGTGACTAGTGAAGGAGGGAAGGAGCAGTGGAGAAATGGAGGGGAAAAGGAGGAGTGTGAGTGATAGAGAGAAAGGGAGAGGAAGAGGGTGAAAGGGATAGAGGGATAGAGAGGACGGAGGAGTGCTGTTGAAGGATGGCTGGGTGGAGGGAGGGTGGAAAAGATGAGGATTTTTGCACTGATGCACTTAAGAGGCAGCCATGTCCAGCCAAGGGCCCTTGGACAGATGTGGACACCTCCCTCTCAACACACACGCACGCACACACACACACACACACACAGACACAGAAAAACAGACTCACACATAACCATCCTTCTCCTACAAACATCCCTAACCCTGTAAACTTACACAGTTGTGTATGTGTGTGTGTATGTGTGTGTGTGTGGAGTGCCAAGTCAGAGAGTGAGAGCCTCACTGCAGGGCTAAGCCTTGAGGCAGACTCTAATCCTTCCCATCCGCTAATAACACTGGGTGCTGATACAGGATGCACAGCTGCGCTGTGTGTGTGTTTGGGAGAAGGGCCTGGGCAACAGCTGTGGGCATAGTTGGGAGGGGTATTTCTGATCTGCTATACCAACCTGACAACATACAAAAAAACAAAACAACCAAGCAAATTTGAATTCGAAAAGCAACAACAACAACAACAACATCCAAACAAACCCTCTTAAAGCCAAACAAAGCCCTCCCATGGGGGAGCCTATGAGAGGGTCCAGCACTCGGGTCATCCTTTCTGCCTGACGAGAAACTCCTCTCCGAGGGCCACCATCACACAAGCTGCCCTTAGCTATCCTGAAGTTTCAGCTGCTGTCCACCTTGCAGCTCTGAGACCCTGAAATGATCTCTGACACTTGGGACTAAGATTGTGAAGCGCTTTGTGCTTCATGATGAGAGAGCTAGGTGCCCGTCTCATTAAGAGAAAAATGTCCAATAGTTTATGAAGGACTGACTGAAGGGAAGCTACGCTAGTCGCGTAACGGAAGCCTTCCATTCGTGTTGTGTCTGCTGCAACAATTACCTGTCGCTATAATCAATGGAAGTAGCTACACCAGACGTGATAGTGGTGAGTTCGTTCGAAGAACATAGAACAGTCTTCAAAACTGTGGATTTTAGGCGTTGCGAAAGAAATGCTTTAGTTACGCAACTGGTGTAGCTTCCCTGTGATACTGCACTCAGAGTACTGACAAATATTTTATCATCAGACAAGTTGTTTTGCATAAGGTATTGCATTTTCTCTGTGCCTATGATCACCTTTGTGTTTTTGTGTCTTTTCTTGAACGAAGCCTTGACAAAGACCTCCACAAATTGTTAGGTTTATCCACCCTATTTGCGAAACCAGAAATCCATCCGTTTTCCATCTTCTGTCCATTCTGTTTACATTATAACTAGTGCAGTCACAGCAGGCTATGTTGACAATTCTGCACTCAATATGAGAAACAAACATACAAGTTTGCTTTTATGTGGCTTAGGATACATCGAGCACTGTCTACCGCCACATTAAAATCAATACAATACAACTCAGAAACCGTATTTCTGAACACGCCCATTGTTGACTGGGGAATATCGTGGATAACCGAAAATCAGCCTGACCAAGAAGGGACAGACCTATTTCTTTCTGGCTTGGCTTTTTACCAGAAGGCTTATTGAACAAAAATAATGAATTGTCTATGCACTTTGACTAGTGATACCATTATGGTAATCCCACACGGCCTTTCTGGCATGTTCCAGACGCATTGGAGAAGGGCCCTGCCTGAACCATCCGTGAGGCAGATTAATCCCTGCTCAGATTAATTGTTCTCTGTTTGAGATGTGACCCATTTGGGACTCGGTTATTTTGCCATGTGGCTGGGATTGATCACGCCAGCTTGGCACAGGGATGCTAAACAGAGGGGTTGCCAAAGAGGAAGGAACCTCGGCAGGGAAGACCAGGACTGGAAGCTCTTGTCATTTTCCTCTCACATGTGCTTTTTCTTCATAAGCTCTGACCTGTAGCTGTACACACTCTCTCTCTCTTTCTTTTTGTCACACTTCTTTTTTTTCGTTCCTCATGTTGTCCTCCTCTCTCATGTAGTCAACCCATCTCTACCACTTCATTTGTCTTTCCTCTCCTCCCTTTTCTCTCCTCCTCCTCCTCCTCCTCTTCTCATCCCCCTCTTCTTTTCTCCCTCTCCTCCTCTTCCTCCGGGCGCTGTTATGGCTGAGCTGTGGAGCTGGCTGCTCTTGGGGCTCAGGGCGTAAACAGTGTCGGCTGCTGTTAGCTCTCCGCTCGGCGTGTGAGCGAGCGAGCGAGGGAGTGAGTGCGAGAGGGAGGGAGGGACGGAGGGACGGAGGGAGGGTCGGAGGTAAGGGACGGGGGGCAGGGCGGAGGGGCGTCAGGCCCCAGGGTCTGTCTGTGGCAGTCAGCCGCCAGATTTAGCCTCTCCCTTCCTCCCCCCAGTGCCCTGGGAGTGGGGAGAAGCTGCGGAGTGGTGGTGGTGGTGGTGGTAGTGGTTGTCTCAGCTGCACTCTCACACAAGCTGGCTCAGCTCAGCGTGGTGTGGTGTGGCGTGGCTCGCCCAGTGTGGCTAATCGACGCGGGCCAGGTCTCACGCCAGCCTGTGAGGTCAGCCAGGCCCTGGGGAGGTGGTCCGGCCCGGCCTCGTCCCAGCTTCGGCCCAGCATCGGCCCAGCCCGGCCCCCCGCAACGCTGCATTACATCTTATTGTCTCTCCCTGGTGTTCCTCTTGGGAGAGCCGGATGCACCTATAGTTACTGTTCTGTGAAACCACTCCAAGTCCATCTCACTGATCTTTAGAAAACAAAGCCTGGCCTGGTGGTCAGTAACTCTCCAGCGTATAGTAGTTTGAGTAGTTTGAGGGCTTGCTGTTTAGCGATCGCCAGTGCAGTTTATTTAGGTCAGTGGGGGAGGTGAGCCTGGCGGCGGGATTACTTGGCTCCAGACACATTAATGTAAAGGCTAATAGACAGACTGGGATGGGTGGGAGTCGGCAAGGTGCGGCATTTTGAGCTCTTCGCTAAATCTATCTGGATGACATGCTAGCCTATCTAATCCATGCTTAGAGCAAAGGGTACTCCCAGTTGGCACAAGTGGTTTACCCCAGTTCCACTGCAGCAGGTGCTCTTTTCTTTCTGAGACAAGCAAGAAGTGAGCGCCAACCACATGCTTCCTACAGGGGTTTGCGCAAGCTGCTATGGGTGTGGTACTCAAGCAAACATTGTTTGGGTGCACTTGTGTCTTATGTCTAGGAACACACCCTGCATTTTGAGAGCAGGCACCATGAATCCCATCAAGCTCCCCCAAAACGTCTCTGGAATCTTTTTCAACGTTTTTTCAAAGTGTTTTGAATTCAAATGGATACAGAATAGTGTGGACGTTGCCTGAATCTCTGAAAATGGCAGAACGGGAAGCTGAAATCGAATAACAGAGTGGTGTGCGGAGCCTGTGGCTCGGAGCCAGAGGTTCACGTGGGATGTGGGAATGCCTGTGGATGACCAACTCTGCGTCTGATAGGACCACCCCTCTCTCAGCAGGGTGGGCTGTGCTGGTCGTCACGGTTTCCCCATTTATGACCACAGTGGTTTTGGGGGCTTCAGAGGATAAGGGAACAACTCCAACAGCCAATCAGAGAGTGAAGTAGTGGGGGTAATGGTTGTGAAGTGGAAGTGGGCCTACTGTAGGTTGAGCTGGTTTGAAGGAATTCTTACTGAATGGAGGTATTTAAGATGTTTTCTAATTGCAGTTTTGTCAAAGAGGGAGAGCTTTTTTGATGCCGCTAATATAGGCTAATAGGCTAATACCACATTATCCACAATTTTGTCTGACAAAATGAAAAAGTAGATTGTATTGGCTTTGCTGATAAGAGAATAAGGAAGTTGGGTTTCAATGACTTGCTGCAGCAGCCTCTCTCAGATTGTGTCACCCAACGGAGGAAGTTGACATTTGCTTCTGCCATCAATATTTTGTGGTCAACCAAAAAGTATGCCCTCAAATCCAGAGTGTCAGATATGACGTTAAAAACCCTTGTGAAATTTCCTCTTTTCTTTTAAAAGCAGTGGGAATGGACCTTAGCGTGTGTCTAAGCAAGTTACTGTAATTTCCCAACTATTAGCTGCGACTTGTACATTGATTTTGTACAATTTCTGCAGCTATGAGGTTAATACACGGAGACACTAAATAGAATAGAAGAATAGAATAGAATATATACTTTTTTGATCCCGTGAGGGAAATTCAGTTCTCTGCATTTAACCCAATTTTTACCGAATTAGTGAACACACAGCACACAGTGAACACACAGTGAGGTGAATCACACAACCCAGAGCAGTGAGCTGCCTGCCCAACCAGCGGCGCTCGGGGAGCAGTGAGGGGTTAGGTGCCTTGCTCAAGGGCACTTCAGCCGTGGTGGACGGCTGAAGTGAAAAAATATGGTATTGATATGGTTTTGTTTCTGTTAGCTTGCATCAAACACTGTCCTGTGGCTTATACACAATGCGGCTATTACGCCGGAAATTACTGTGCTGTACACCACACCAATAAGGACAACAGTAGGATAAAAAAGTAAAAAGTAAAAGTAGTACAAAATAACAGTAGGATAAAAGTAATGAAATAACATAAAATGATAAACTTGCATCAGACACGATCCTGCAGCTTATACACAACGCGGCTATTGCACAGGAAATTACTGTACTGTAGCTGTTAAGAGAGGCCTCATTGTACAACAGACTCTGACGAAGATGCAATCAACATCGAAGCGTTAGTCTTTTTGCTGAAAAAAAAAAATGAAGGCTCAAAAACGTCTGTGTTGCTCCGGTATCCCTCCTCAGTTTGGCCTCGTTGTACCTCATGCGTTCTCCCAGTGCATGATGGGAGCCAGCGGGGGCGCACATAAGGTGCAGTGTGTGTGTGTGTGTGTGTGTGTGGTGTGTGTGTGTGTGTGTGTGTGCACTTAAGGTGCAGCCTGTGTGTGCTTGTTGGAGCAGCAGAGGAGGAGGTATGCAGGAGTGCGCTGGAGACAAAAGACTGAGCCGCAGCCTCTCTCTTGCCACTCTGTTCTCAGCTATTGATTAGTGCAGAGGAGAGGAATGCGCTGGAATGTGTGTGTGTGTGTGTGTGTGTGTGTGTGTGTGGTCCTCGTCTTGGCCAGCTCTCAGGAAAGGCTGATGACTGCTGGCACTGTGAGATGAAAAAGAAAGGTGTGTGTGTGCTTGCAAGTGTACTTATTGTACTTGTAATGCACTTAGTGTATGTACAGTAGTGTACTTTGTGTGTCTGTGTGTGTGTGTACTGTTAATGTTAGGATTGGCATTTCTGTGTTTAGAAATGGCTTTTCTAGCAGGTATAGCTACGTATACAGAAAGGTAACGCTGTGCTTGGGACACGAAAGATCTCAAATTCAGCCTGTGTGTGTGTGTTTGTGTGTGTCTCTGTGTGTGTGTGCATGCATACATTTAGTATTTAGTACACTGAGCCAGTCTCACAGCTCTCCAATACAGCCTTCACGTTCTCCCATTTACACACACACACACACACACACACACACACACCCCTCTCTTTTCTTGGTCTTAGTCTAGCACTAGATGCAGGTGATGGCATTCCAGGAGACGTATGCTCTCCAGAAGAGTGACAGGGCCAAGTGTGGCTCCTGTGAACTTCTTCTCCGGGCTGAAACTAATGGAGCCACGGAGACTTTCTGGAGGTACATTTTGTTTGAAAGGGTTGGAATACAGGCATGAATATTACACAAGCGCACACACTCACTCACTGACAGACAGACAGACACACACACACGCACACACACTCCCTCCCTCAGCCTCTATCCCTTAACACACAAACACCCGATATACATGCACACACACACACACACACACACATAAACACACACATGCACATATTACACACACGCACGCATGCACACGCATACACACACACACACACACACACACATAAACACACACATGCACATATTACACACACACACGCATGCACACGCATACACACACACACACACACACACATACACACATGCACATATATACACACACACACACGCATGCACACACATACACACACACACACACACACACACACACACACACACACACACACACACACACACCCCTTTCCTTATTTTTAGACAGGGTGTCCCGGGCTGCTGTGAAGATGAATGGTGTGCTGTGCGCCTCTCAGTGTGTGTGAGTGTTACCAGGCTGTGGCTCCAGCTATCTCTCCCCCAGTCACCAGGGGATCTCCGAGACGAGGCACTCACTCAATTACCGCTCCTGTTGCAGTCAGGCTGCTCCGCACTCCGGATTTTAATGCAGCTCAAGAGAATATGGCAGTGAGTGCGAGAGAGAGACAGAGAAGAAAGACGATTGAGAAATATTTCATGTTTTTGCCCGGAGTTGTTAATTCCAGACATGATGTGGGCTGAGTAGTGAAGTTGGAGGTACAGTAGGCTACGCCAGACACCGCCAGTGTGCGCGTAGACAAGCTAGCCAAACGATCTGTTCACTCAGTGTATGCTGGGACAGTTAGCTTCCACTATAGTCACTGGGACTGGCTACACCTGAGGTGAATTTCGACCAGGGAAATTTAGAAAAATTCATGTATAAACCGCGGCTAATAGTTGGGAAATTACGGTACTGATCGTGATGAGGAGAGAGATCCTGAGAACCACCAAGTTCAAGTTGACCCACAGACAGACAGAGAGACACCGACACACGCACACACACACACACACACACACACACACACACACACACACACACACACACACACACACACACACACACACACACACACACACACACACACACACACACACACACACACACACACACACACACACACACAGGCCCTTGGTCCTCATATCCCCGCTGCCTCCTGTCTCCAGCCTGTGCTCTCTGGGCCCGTGCCTGCACTGGGTGCTCTGCTCTGCTCTGCTTGGCAGCGTCCTGTGCAAACACTCTGGCGCTGTTGACACGACAGACGCTCTGAGGCCACTTAGTCAACACCCTTCAAAAAACGTGTCAGAACTGCGCGCCACCTGCACCCAGGGCTTAGCGCACCAAGTGCTTAGCACATTCTAGCCGCGGTTGCCTAGCGGTTGGCTACATTTGCTGCAATTAAGTATGTGTGTTTGAAGTTATTATGAGTGTGCGTGTGTGTTTGATGTGCTGATGGTAGTGTGCTTGATGCCATTCGTTTTATGTTCCATGCTGTGTTTGTGTATTCATTTGATGTCCTTTTTTCATGTGTGTGTGTGTGTGTGTGTGTGATTAATTGGTGCGTCATTAATGCTACAGTGTGTGTGTGTGTGTGTGTGTGTGTCTGTGTGTGTGCCTGTGTGTGGTTTAAAGTAATTAATGGCCTGTGTGTTTAGTACCTGTTTGTTTTCTATATTCATCGTGGGGGCCCTTTGTGGTCTGCAGAGGAGAAGTGGCTTCAGGCCTCTTGTGACCCTAAAGGCTCTGAGCAAATGTTTACATCAGAGCTGTGTGCTGGAGCTCTTCAGAACTGCTATGGCAGGGTTGAAGAATGCACAGCTCTTCAGGGCTGTATATCCTTTATGTTTGCACATAGATCTGTGTGTTTGCCTGTTTGCGTTGCGATAGAGCCAAAAAGAGTGTGTGTATTATTTGTCTGGCATGACAAATAGAGTGTATGTGTGTGTGTGTGATGCATGAAAATAAAGTGCCATCTAGAATAGGGTGTTAACTAAGTACACTGCTGTGGTATGTGTGCTTTGTATGTGCTGGTGTATTCACTTGCAGCTACATGTATTTTGAGTATTGCATGTTTTAGGAGAGTGTATATGCATGCATGTGGTGGTATGCATAAAAATAGTACTGAAGAGAAGGGCACGTACACATTGCAGGAGAGTGTGTGTGTGTGTGTGTGTGTGTGTGTGTGTGTGTGTGCGCGTATGTATCACGGAGCATGTGTGAGTGGGCAGAGGCGATAATTTGAGTGTGTGGTGCCGCTTGCAGAGAGACTGCTTGCAGAAACAAAAGAAGGTGTTTGAGTGGGCAGATGGGAGGTTAGAGAGACATGAACACTATGCACATTGGCTGCACCTCAGCTACAGTACTGGAGTGCAGAGAGTGAGAGGCTTCATAAAACAAGCCTGCAAGGTTTACAGTCAGTGGACCTCATTTCATTTTGGGGACCTACAGTATGGCAACTGCTGACACGGTAGAAACACAAGAGTGCTGGCCAGTGGAACTGCACCTAGGAATGTGTGCTTGCTGAGAGCAGTGCTCCCTGGAATGACAACACGACTTGCATCCCAGAATTCAGTGGCCAGAGAGCATGTTGCCTTGGCAACCACCATCATCTCTCTGACAGCCTGAGGGGCTGTGCCACGCACTTGTCGGAGTGCTTTCTCGTCTCGTTCTGGAATGTCAGCTATTACTGTCCATCTGATGTTGTAAAACAAATGGTGTGAGAATTATATGTGATGTGAGAATGATATAACACACACGCACACACACACACAGTCTTCCTACTATAGAGGCATGGTTGACCCTTTTTTCCTCAGATGTGAAATAGCCCTCTTCTTTCTTTCAGCCCAAATACACTTTAATTTTTGCAATTTAAGTCTAAGGGGAATTTAGGATCTCATTTATGAATTCTGCTTCCTTTATTTTCCAGTGTTTTAGCGAACTCTATGTAAAAATAAGACGCTAGTTTCCCCACTTTATCTCTGATGCCTACATAGACTACTTTATCTTGCTATACTGTGCTGAGTTGGCTTAATTAAGTTATCGTTCCGTATGAGCTGGGTCATTCCACGCCAAATCAACCAGAGCCCACGCACTTGCGTCTCAAAAAAATCTGAAAAAAATACCATGTGTGCCTATGTTACCCAGGAGACACTCTGTAAAATGTTTTTGTGCTAAGATCAATACTTTTCAAGTAACAGCCAGTTTTACAGAGGGAGGGGGGTGTCAAATTTGTTCTACCTCTTTTTTTTGTCAAAGTTCACAAGCTCATTGCTCAAGAACTAGAATCTGTAGGAGGCTCAAATGTTGCAGGCTGGTGCATAAATAGGAATAGTATGCAGTAAAATCACCACGAGTAGTCTGGATGATCCTGCATGGTCATAGCAGTCCCTCAAAGTTGATCAAAATTTTATTGGAGTTCTTGGCTGGGCTCTGTTTAGGCTTACAGAAGACAGATTTTTACTCAACATAGGCTCTTGATTTTTTTTCTCTTATTGAGATCAGTAGAAACACTCTCCGAAAAAGCAATGAAGAGAAAAGAAAATCCATCAGGGACTGAACAGCAGACCTCACAAGTTTGAAAAATAATTTTGGATCTCATATTCAGAGCACCCTAACACCTTGTGGGAATATACAAATATTTTTTTTATATTTTTTTCGTTAATCTGCATTACCTCTTCTTTTTAAAAACACCAATTTGACTTGTCTTATGCAAATCTTTCTTTTTCATTTTCCACCCTAAACATGGACAAAATGCACCATTGAGATCAATATGTTTTGTCCCCACCCGGCAATTTCAGTGATTCAGTGATTTTAGTGGCACCTAGTGGTTACTCTATACAAAACAAATTTCTCAATAGATCTCTATGGTGCATTTTGCCCTTGTTCAGGGTGGGAAATGAAAAAGAAAGATTTGCATAAGACAAGTCAAATTGGTGTTTTTAAAAAGAAGAGGTAATGCAGATTATAGAAAAAAATATTAAAAAAATCTTTGTATATTCCCACAAGGTGTTAGGGTGCTCTGAATATGAGATCCAAATTTATTTTTCAAACTTGTGAGGTCTGCTGTTCAGTCCCTGATGGATTTTCTTTTGTCTTCATTGCTTTTTCGGAGAGTGTTTCTACTTATCTCAATAAGAAAAAAAACCCAAGAGTCTATGTTGAGTAAAAATGTGTCTTCTGAAGGCCTAAACAGAACACAGCCAAAAACTCCAATAAAATTTTGATCAACTTTGAGGGACTGCTATGACCATGCAGGATCATCCAGACTACTCGTAATGATTTTACTGCATACTATTCCTATTTATGCACCAGCCTGCAAAATTTGAGCCTCCTACGGATTCTAGTTTTTGAGCTATGAGCTTGTGAACTTTGACAAAAAAAAGAGGCAGAACAAATTTGACACCCCCCTCCCCCTGCAAAACTGGCTGTTACTTGAAAAGTATTGATCTTAGCACAAAAACATTTTACAGAGTGTCTCCTGGGTAACATAGGCACACATGGTATTTTTTTCAGATTTTTTTGAGACGCAAGTGCGTGGGCTCTGGTTGATTTGGCGTGGAATGACCCAGCTACTAACACAGTTAGACCATTGGGAATCGATCCCTCTTATCTGATTAACATGCAGTCAAATTGGCAATGCTTCTAATAGTGGCTCACTTGGAATCCATTTTAGAACTTACCGGTACATCAGAATGATGTTCTCAATGGAGGTCTTCTCCATAGCAGTGACTTGAGAGGTGGAAATATTCTTTGTTCTCAATTTCTGAAGCGAAATTTCTGATATCTTTGATTGATTCAAATTCTGAATCAATTCATGCAATGAGCCGTCAATCATCAGTGAACTGCCAGAGAATAGAGTATTAACTTTGGGGTGTCCAGTGGCACCCCGTACCCCCTTCTGGCTCCGTGCCTGCTCTTAATACCTGAGTATTAGCAATAATGGCCAAGCTTATCGTAATCTGATGGCACAAATCAGGACAGGCTTTTGAGGGTCAGTGAGTGTAAAGAGGACAAAATGATCCGCCGAGAGCTGAACTCGTACTCCGCTGAGGACAACCCCGGCGAGCCCAGGACCCGACCCTGGCCCTGTTTGTGTATTGTCTGCATTTTTACACAGGAAGCGTGCCAGTGGACATGTTGCGTCGGCTGTCATCTAGTGACGGCTCTGCCTCTTCCTGTTTCCTGTCCAGGATGGCAAGTGTCCGGCCTGCTCCCGAAGGATAAAGGAGTGAACAGGAAATATGCGGCGGCAGTTTCTGTGTAAACTATGACCCGTGACCTTGAGTTATGGAACTCTTCGTTAAGGTGCCATTAGTGGGGTGGATGTGTGGGGCCCAAACTAAATGGCAGTTAGCACGCTAAATAATCAGAAGGTGTGCATTTGTTCTAGAACATTTTGCTCCTTTTTTCCCTAAAACATTTTGCCCCTTAGATAATATGTCATGGTAAATGATGACAAAAGTCACTTGAGACACAGAAGAGACAAAGCATGATGTATGTTAAACCTGTCATTTCTTTTCTGTGTTTTTCATTGATCACGTTATAAAGCCTTCTTGATGCTACAAGCTACAATACGACCTGCCCTTTCTTCATGCTAAGTTTCACAATGCCCATGGGTAACATGTTACCCAGTTATGTACCCACCAGATAATCAGAAAGCATTACAGACACATTTATAAAGAGCTATAGAGGATTCATAATACACTGTCATGATACGCATAGGTCTACAACTGCTTAGATATAGATAGCTATGTATGTATTTAGTACTGATACTTAGTTTAAAAAAAGGTGCTACCTCCCCAACTTTAGCTGGCCTGAAAAGTTCTTCTCTTCTTTGTGATTTATCACACGCTAAAATCTCATCTCTGTTCCTCTTAAGTACGTATTCACAATATCTTCTCATGACTTTAAAATGTCTTTAATGTAGATTCTTCCTCTTTTTGGTCATTGAGATCTATTAGACGCCTCCTCCTCTCCATACACCATTGACCTGCTACTGGCTGCAGTAGACGCGTAAGCTAGTGTGTCTGCGTCTTTAGGAGGTACTGTCCCATCACCAAGTACTCAGGATTGGTGCAGTACCCTTGTTGGTTTCAATTCACACACTGGCTGCAATTTGTCGCCCTGTGGACCCAAAGCATAAATCCTGTTGAACAAGCTCTCGTTGTTTCAGGCCTGTTCAGATCTAAGCAATTGTACCCTTGCTCACTGAAATCTTTGTGTTGCCGATCATTGAAGCAATTCTCCCTCTGACATTTTTTTAAAAATATGATATGTATATCATTTAATCTGCCATTGAAGACTGCCATTGATGACAAACAGGACCCCAGAGAGTAGGGATCCAACACACACACACACATACAAGCATAGAGAGACAGAGAGGCACGTAACGCTGTAAAGAGATGTTCCTATCAAAGCTCAGGATTTAATTACGGCGCTCAGTCAGAAAGAGGATTAGCAGTCATCATGGGTGATGCTGATGGGAGGGGGATGGGAGGGGAAGGTGAGGGGTAGGAGGGGAAGTTGAGGTTACAGACTGTTACGTCACGGAGCCTTAAAAGTCACGTGCAGAAAAACTCATCAATGTTTGCTTTTTTTAATCAATCTGCACGGAAGCAGAGCAAGCAGACAGAGACTGACTGAGCCATCGCATGGACAGATGAGTCAGAGGCAAGACGGACCGACCAAAATGGCTATCGTTAATCCGACTCACGATTGACCTTCTCTGCTGCAGTCTTGTGCCACTAGCCTATGAAGCTGGTGGTGTTTTTTCCCCCTCTCCTGACCATGTCTGAGATTGACCTTTAATCATGCCATGCTTCAAACAGTGGGAGGAAGTCGGGGCCTTTTATAGAATTCATGGAAATTGACCAACCGGAGCTAGTTCCTCTGTCCCCTTTAAAAGCAGCTGTGGGTTAGTTTGTGGAAAAAAAGATTTTTACATTTTTACAAAGAGTATTTCCCATTCCGAGGTGAACACTGCATCTCGGAAACTATGTCAAGTGCCCCCTGCAAAGATCCAATGCTTGCGTCAATGAGTGAATTTCCATGCACACTACAAAAAAAGATAGTTATCAGGTTTTTTTTGTTATCTGGTTATTCAATGCTTGTGTAAACGGAATAAAACTATATTCATTATTGCCGTTATCGGCTTATACAAAATCTGTTTAACACACCTAGGTTTCTGTCAATATTCTGATTTCTTCCATAAACGGTTTATTCCAGTTACCTTATCATTGCCAGTAAGCGTTCTTGTAGTGTGCATGTTACCACACTCAGTACGAGGAGAGGGTTGGAGTTGGAGTTGGAACTAGAGCTCTGTTCCTGTGCCATGCTGTAGTGCTACTGGAGAGGGAGATCAAAGAGGGCCTGTCCCGGTGTGAGACAACTCGAGGGGGTGCGGGCAGCTGTGGCTCCAAATGGGGTCGGGGGAAGGGAGGGGTGGGGTGGGGTAGGTTGGGGGTTAGGGGGGTTGCCGGGTAAAAACTGTCCTGGGGTAGAAGTTGGGCTTGCTTAATTACATCGTGAAATTTAATTAGCCCAGTGTTCCAACCCCTGCCTAGGAGAGCACACACAGACACACACACATGCACACACACATGCGCACACACACACACACACCAAACACACACACCAAACACACAAAGAGGACTGCATAATTTATGTGTGGTGGTGTTTACTGTCCCCAGGAGCGGATGTGTGTGTGTGTGTGTGTGTGTGTGTGTGTGTGTGTGTGTGTGTGTGTGTGTGTGTGTGTGTGAGTGATTGTCTGGGGCCAGTGCAACCCAGTGAAGGGGCTATGGGTCTCTAAACACGTCTGCTGCCACCATCCACCTCTGGCCCCCTTCATCTCCTCTCATTCTCTCTCTCTCTCTTCTCTTTCCCTCCCTCACTCCTCCTCTCATTCCCTCTCTCTCTTCTCTTTCTCTCCCTCACTACTCTTCTCATTCCCTCTCTCTTCTCTGTCCCTCCCTCACTCCTCCTCTCATTCTCTCTCTCTTTCCCTCCCTCTTTCCCTCCATCTTGCCCTCTCTCTCCCCTCTTTGCTTCCCTCACTCACTCAATCATTCCCCTCTCTCTTCTCTTTCCCTCTTTCACTCTTCCCATTCCCCCTCTCTCTTCTCTTTCCCTCCCTCACTCCTCCCATTCCCTCTCTCTCCTCTCTCTCTCCCTCTTCTCATTCCCCCTCTCTCTTCTCTGTCCCTCTTTCACTCTTCCCATTCCCTCTCTCCCTCTCTCCCTCTTCTCGTTCCCTCCTTAGTGTTTCTGGGTAGATAAGGTTTTATAAGCTACTTCCATTAAGACTAAAGGGCTTTATCGGTGCGATAAGGCGGCTGTGTCGAGTAGCTCCTTCTGGGAGATATCAAGGGAGGAAGGTCGGTTATTGGCACCTCTACTGTAGGGTGTGGAGGAATTTTTGAGGCCTCTGTCATTTTTAAACTCTCTCCATTCACTTTAGCTTTTCTCAAACACACACACACACACACACACACACACTCGAAATAGTGTGTCTTGAAATAGATAGACACTTTCCACTTTCCAAGTGGCCAGCATTTTTAACAGAACACTCCACTGCTTGGTCTTTTTCTATTTTCGTTTCCCACCATGGGGCAAGGTCTGCTGGACCTACAAGTTGACATAGCCTAATCATTTTGCTCTTCAACCGCAACGTCCATTTAGACCTGGAGCGAGTAGTGTGGATCTGTAGAGCAGTGTCGATCTGAGGGTGTGGATGGATATTTGAGGCCCGTGTGGGTTTTAAACTCCTCTCCTTTCAGTCCAGTCTTCTGTCAAACACATCTCAGAATAGATGAGAGTCATGGTACCCTTTCTCTCCTCACCCCAGCAATGGTCACCACTCTCTCACCTCCTCTGAAACTCTGTGGCCACTCACTTTGAGCTCCCAGAATCCCTTGAGTGAGTTCCCATGTAGCGGAGCGCTCGGGAGAGGAAACAGCTGCCCCCGAGGAGCGCCGCAGCGTGAGCTTCCCCTCTCGCGCCCATCGCCGCGGTGACATCAGCATTCTTTCATCGCCACACACACGCCTCTGCCACAAGGGGAAATACCTCGGGATTCCGGCTGCACTCCCAAAAACATTCCCGACGTTCCGATCTGTAAACAAACATCTGGTCCTTATTTTACCTTTTTGTTCAGCGAGGGAAAATTCATAATTATATCCAGAGGAATGCTTTCAGTCAAAGTCATGGAAAATCTTTGATTCCTTCCTTCACCAAATTATAGTGAAGAGGAGAGGAGTAACCCTTCACAGAGTGCATTTTGAAAATGTCAGTTGATATAAAAAATGCATAAATGCAGAGTGGTGCAGAACCATCTTCCCACTGGCGGATGTGCCCAGCATTTGGATAAGTGGTGCTCCAGAGTCTGCCTGATGACATATTAGACGCCATTATGGGCCGCGTTGTGCCTTTTCTTGCCTTTTTTAGTCGGATTCTATGCGGCCGCGAGGCAGGCCCTCCTGCTGCCTGACAGCCAAGTGAAAGCCCCTTGTGTTGGAGAGCCGCGGATGAATCACGACTTCTCCCTCGTCAGACGGCACCGGAGGAAGCGCTTTGTTATTTCGAGCTGCCCGGCGCACACACACACACACACACACACACACACACACACACACACACACACACACACACACACACACACACACACACACACACAAGCAGCTTGTGGGCTCTTGTGGACCGGGTCGCTCGCGAGTGTGCATGCTAATCAGTTGTGCGCAGCGTGGACAAAAAGGCCTGAAATCTGCTGGCTTGGGCTGCTGGGCTGCACCATGCACTCCTACTGGTGCCAGAGAG
>NC_085012.1:7364444-7384444 GCF_963854185.1 Sardina pilchardus
TGATGTGGCTTATTTTAGAGTTGTATTGTGTGTTGAAACTTGGGTGAGAATGGCAGAGGTCTGTGATATATTACTTGGCTTTGGAGGCAGAATAGTAGGTGTTAAGTTCATAAGCTTGTGTGTGTGTGTTGATCCGTGGGTGGTTATGAGTCTTGCTCTTGCTGTTATGCTTCGGAGCAGTAGCCCACAATACCCATGCTGAGAATTATGACAGTTTAACACACCAGCGGGGTGCCAGTTCATGTGTGTGTGTGTGTGTGTGTGTGTGTGTGTGCACATACACACACACACACATTTGTATACGCCTGTCTGAAAAGGCTGCAGTTTAATTATGATGTCTTAATCTCTGAGTTTGTCATCACATGTGTGGGTGTGCATCTGTGCAGGCATGAATATGCATGTTTATCAAAGCAGAGAGCCAGGTTTCGCTTTTGAACACTTCAGAACAACATATCTGAATCTCATGTATGTATGTATGTGTGTGTGTGTGTGTGTGTGTGTGAGTTTGTACTGTATGCCTGCCTGCGTGTGTGTGTGTGTGTGTGTGTGCCTGTGCATGTGTGCATGTGTGTTCTTGTGGTCATGTACTTGTGACTACCTGTGATTATGCTTAGGGATTGTGAGTTTGTTTGACAAAGACATGGTCCTAAGCCGAGTCCAGTATATTCTACTGTGAGAGTGGTGTGTGCCATTGTACACATTGCATACGATTGTGTGTACTGCTGCATGGCCCTGTCTAGAGGATTTGTGGGTGGCATTTTTATTTCTGTTCCTACAAATCATCTAGAGCAGCAAAAGCCTCTGGGCTGTTCCACTCTGCAGGAAAGATAGAGCCTGTTCCATTCCATGCTGAAAAAATCCACCTTTTTACTGAGAGTCTATGCAGCAATGTGTAAGTCGTTGTGTCTTAGCTGTGACACTAGGAATTAGTGTGCTGGTTTAATACAGCTAGAGCTACGGGCGCTATCCTCCACAACACTCTACTGCATTTCTTTTTCTTTTCTCTCTTTTTTTCACTCCTTTCTTCCCGTGGTTGCATCATCGTTCTGAATCCTCTTTTTTGAAATGTTTTGTGGTTGGGTCTTCTGCGTTACCTCTCTCCTGCTCCCGTCTTCTTCTCTCTCTCTCTCCCTCTCTCCCTTTCTCTCTCTCTCTCTCTCTCTCTCTCTCTCTCTGTCTCTCTCTCTCTCTCTCTCTCTTTCATCCTGTATTTCACCAGCAGCCATTTTTACTCTCCCATTCTCTCTTTTCTCTGTCCCTACGCGCACACACACACACACACACACACACACACACACACACACACACACACACACACACACACACACACACACACACACACACTCACACACTCACACACTCACACTCACTCTTGCTTTTCTCTGCTGTGCTCTCTAGTAAACAGACACAGACAGACACACACATACACACATACACACATACACACACACACACACACACACACACACACACACACACACACACACACACACACACACACACACACACACACACACACACAGACAGACACAGACATACACACACACGTTCCCTCTAGCCAGCAGTCCTCTCTGCCTCTCTAGCGTAACTAGATTAGGTTTATCGGCGTGGAAAACAGGCATCTCTGTCTGTCAAGGCAGAACTGGACAGAACAGCCCTGCTCTCCCATCCTCCAGCCTGCCTACATTACAGACCGGTGTGTGTGTGTGTGTGTGTGTGTGTGTGTGTGTTTGGGACGGACATGCCTAAATGTCAACGTCTGGATGAATGTAGTATTTGTAAGAAGGCTTTGGGTATTTGTGCGCATTGGAGAGAGAAAAAAGTCTTAAAGAGGGATGGAAACAAAATGAAAGATGAAAACGAAAGTAGAATAGAATCAGAAAGGAAACAAGAGAGAAAGAGCGTGGGCTGACTGTCCTCTCTCTCTCTCTCTCTCTTTCTCTCCCTCTCTCTCTCCCTCTCTCCCTCTCTCTTTCTCCCTCCCTCCCTCTCTGTCTCTTTCTCTCTCTCTCTCTCCCTCTCTCTCTCTCCCTCTCTCTCTCTATCCCTCCCTCCCCTTCCTGATTCATGTCCCATGATGCTTGTACCATCAGCCTGCGTGGCCCATGTGTCCTGCATGTGTGAACCCTTTTGTTTTTGCTACTGTTGCCACTATCTCTCTCTCTCCCTCTTCCTATCTCTATCCCCCTCTCTTCCATCCATCTTTCTTCTATCTTCTATCCATCTCTACTTATGCCTACCAGTAATTGATTTCTCACACGGTTGCCCATCTTTACTTACACAGGGAGGTGGTGTGTGTGTGTGTGAGTGTGTGTGTGTGTGTCTGTGTGTGTGTGTGCGCCTGCATGTCCATGCATGTATGTGTGTGATGAAGGGAGGCATTGAGAAGGTCATTAAGACTTGCTGGTCTGCTGGTAAACAATGACTCAACTCAGTCTCCTGGCTGATGACAGGGCAGCTTGTCTTTGCTTGCGGAGTGGAGCCCCTTGCTGATCTGAGGACAGTCTGCTGGAGAGGTTGGAGAGGCTGGAGAGGCTGTTGCTGTTGTGTGTTAAATGAGGCATGGGAGGAGAAGGGCTGACACAGTACATGGTTGCGTAATGCGCCCTTTCATAAGGATCCATCAGGTCCTCCTCAGGACCGGTTTGATGAGAGGAAGCTGGGCTTTTTTTACATTGGAATTACAGAAACCTGGGAACTTGACGAGAGTCGTGTGTAAGTATAGACAGTAGACCGTTTACACACACGTACACGCACGCATTCGCACACTCACACACACACGTACACGCACGCACACACTCACACACACACACACACACACACATACACATTTCCACTGAGAAATAAAGAGTTAAAGATTGTATGCAGACTCATACGCCCTCAATGTCACTGCATACACACATTCCTTCTCTTGAGCAGATGGGACATCTTTTCTCTCCTATGCTAGAGATGTGAAAGTGGGAGAGTCCCTCTGTGTGTGTGTGTCTTTGTGGCTCACACACTTCAGTGTGGGTGTCACCTTCCTGTGGCATTTGCCACTTTAAATCTAGGTTTCCAATTTTCTGTGGTAACAGAGATCCCTTTCTGTGGGTGTTGAAATGGTGCGCGTGTGTGTGTGCGCGTGCTTGTGTGTGTGTGTGTGTGTGTGTGTGTGTGTGTGTGTGTGTGTGTGCGCGCGTGCTCACTAGCTGGCCAGACGTGGGAGAGAGTGGAGCATCTGGTGTCAGTGTGATGTGAACGTTGAGACACACTCTGTTGTCTGACACTGTCTGGTTTCCCAACGCGACAACTTCACACTCTCCGCTGAACAATGGAGCATGCTGTAGGCATCAGTCAACTGTGTGATCCTTTTGTGACTAAAAGATGTTTTTTGTTCACCAATAATCTACAAAGTTGACATCTGGGAATTGTTGTAATTCAAATTCAAAAGAGGAGAAGGCTGAAGCCCTTGTGTCATTTCCTTTGTGATCTAATTTGTGATGAGCAAAGGCCAACGGTAACATTGCCCTTGTTCCGTTTAGCCACTAAATATTTCAATTGGGCCTTTATAAACAAGAATGCCATATCCCCATAAGGTCTTATGACCTCATATTCATAGTCACGTAACCTCTGTCTTTATCTCTGAATCTTTAACAGTTTTTTCTCTCTCTACAGTGTAGCCATGCTAATGGTGTAGCCATATTAATTAGTTAAAGTCGCCACTAACAGAAGTATAAGTAGCCATTAATCAAACTGTATATTAAGTACAGTTCTAAGTTAAGTACAATGAAGTCGGCACATTTCTGCACTCATATTGGACATTAGAGAGAGAGAGAGAGAGAGAGAGAGAGAGAGAGAGAGAGAGAGAAAGAAAGAGAGAGAAAGAGGTGCTTTAGCCCCCTCATGTAATGGCAGTGCACTGCGGTGAAGTGGGTCAGGAGCTCCGCTTTGTGCTGCTGTTGACTGGGCCCCTGCTGTCGAGCCGGAAACAAGCATGCGAGATAGCAGGCGCTGGTGGGAGCTCTTTGAAAGCCATTTTCAAATCAATAGTGTTTTAGTAGGCCACGGAAAAGCAGCTAGCGTGCTAGCAGTGCCCCCGCTACAGCATGAAGCCTCGGCATTGCAGAGCCTGTGCCGCCAGGCATCGATTTCTAGAGAGAGCAGATAGAGAGAGAGAGAGAGAGAGAGAGAGAGAGAGAGAGAGAGAGAGAGAGAGAGAGAGAGAGAGAGAGAGAGAGAGAGAGAGAGAGAGAGAGAGAGAGAGAGAGAGAGAGGAGAGAGAGAGGGGAGAGAGACAGAGAGAGAGATGGAGAGAGAGAGAGAGAGGGGAGAGAGACAGATGGAGAGAGAGAGAGAGAGAGAGAGAGAGAGAGAGAGAGAGAGAGAGAGAGAGAGAGAGAGAGAGAGAGAGAGAGAGAGAGAGAGAGAGAGAGAGAGAGAGAGAGAGAGAGAGGAGAGAGACAGAGAGAGAGATGGAGAGAGAGAGAGAGAGGGGAGAGAGACAGATGGAGAGAGAGAGAGAGAGAGAGAGAGAGAGAGAGAGAGAGACAGAGAGAGAGACAGATAGAGAGAGATGCTTTTTACATGGTGCCTTCACACTTTTGGAAAAGTGACATAAAGTAAGTGAAAAAAGAAGTGACAAAAGAAGTGACACAAATATTAGGGCTTGAGAGGGAGAGAAAGAGAGAGAGGGAGAGGGAAATAGAGAAAGAGAGAGAGGGATGCCACTTGGTGGTGTCAGCTCCTACTGAGGGAGCGGTGCTGTTGCCATGGAGTCAGGTGTGCTCTAGGAGGAAGCCTTGGTTGGAATGTGCTGATGGATGAGATGGATTTTTATCGCTTTCTTCCCCTTCTGTGCCATTGCTCTTTTATGCGCTTGTGAAGCAAGATTATTTATGTTCTCTGTGTCCCTCTCTCTCCCTTTTTCTTTCTTTCTTTCTTTCTTTCTTTCTTTCTGTCTCTCCATCCCTTAGTTGCAGAGCCTGAGCCATAATGTGATCTTCACGCTGGATTCCCTGCTGAAGGGAGACCTGAAGGGAGTGAAGGGGGTGAGTGAACACTTCCTATTCTCACTGATACACACATCACCCCAGAGAGACACAGAGAGAGAGAGAGATGAAAAAGGAGAAAACACAGACAAGTATAAAAACAGAAAAACAAAGAGAGTTATGGAAGCAAGTGAGAGGCAAGAAAAAGGACCAGAGAGAGAGAGAGAGAGAGAGAGAGAGAGAGAGACAGAGAGAGAGACAGAGACAGAGACAGAGACAGAGACAGAGACAGAGACAGAGACAGAGACAGAGACAGAGACAGAGACAGAGACAGAGACAGAGAGAGAGAGAGGAGGAGAAAGGGGGAGGAAGATCAGAGGGATGCCTAAATGAGATATGGGAAGAGGAAGAAAGAAAGAAAGAAAGGAAGGAAGAAAGAAAGAGACTCCAGGAGAACTCCTGATCTGATCTGACCACCAGGCTTGTGTGTCTGGACAACAGCATCAGCAGCTTCACATCTGTCCATGGCTAAAGGGAGAGAGGGAGAGAGAGACAGAAGTGTGGATGGAGAGCAGTTGTAAGAGAAGAGACATTTTAGTGTGATTGAGTGAGACGATATAAGTAACCAGGAGGCCTGAGGCCAAAGATAGAGGGGTGGAAACGGAGGACAAGTGATGGAAGGAAGCAGGATGACGGACGGAGGAAGGAAGAGAAGGGTGGAAAAATGGAGGGAAAAGAGGAGGCAGTCAGATTAGCTCTGGTCACTGACTCTGTTTCTGGGATCTGTCCATAAAACAGCCAGTAAATCAGCCCCCAACACACACACACACACACACACACACACACTCACACACATCCATCTCCTGGACCCTGCTCCATGTTGTGTTTGGAACAAGCACTCCGTGTAAGCAGGTCGTGACCTCGGCAACTTAGCAACAGGGGAGGCGTGGCTCCTGCACGCAGACACACAAACAAGTAAACAAACAGGCCCTCTCCCACAATCCCCCCCTCCGAACCTGACATCCTTCTTAAGACGAGGACAGCAGACTGCTTGTCTAAGATTAGGGCAGTGTAGCTTTGTGGGAGGGGGGGGGGGAGCCTAGTTAGCCTAGCTGTCACAAATAGCAGCAATGCCAATGGTACCACAGCTGACTGAATTGGGCAAAAATATGCCATCATGACCTCAGAATAAAGTAAAAATAAAATTTTGTGGTTCAATGTTTCACTCTGCTCGGCATTGAGGTCGCCACTGCCAACAGAAATCGCTCCACCCTATGGCCACAAAGTCCATTTAACCTACTGTAAGCCCTCACTAGAGAATAATCGCTATCCACCGTCCAGCAGTTAATAATACTGCAAAGACTTAGAATGACCCACCAACTATCCATCACCACTGACACCACGGATGTAAAACGACCACTAGTACAACTTGACTGCTGCCTTCAGTAGCAGAGGCCACTCTACTGTACATCTGTTAGCTTTTTCCCACTGAAGCTCAGCTTGGTCCAACTGCCCCACTGTTAATAGTGCTAAAAAAGTGTAGTTTGGCGTTAACCAACACTGTCATTAAGGTAAAGCTGCCATCGCAGATGTCTAATTGGCCAGTGTCCACCATCATCATAGGTTAAGGCTACTGGAAGTACAGTACATGTACAGCGCTCATCTACGGTTGTTAGTGTTAGCGTTGGAGCTTAGTAGCGCTGTCCTGCTGCTGGACTCCTCTTCCCCTGTCAGGACTGTTAGCGTTGGAGCTCGGTATGTTCCACTGTCACAACAGCTCATCAGATGCTGTGTGATGCCTGTCCAAGCGCTCGCGGCAGCGCCCCGGTGACAGCGTCATTAGCGGGGGCCTCCTGTGTGATCCTCCGGTAGTAATGACGACTCGGCCTCACCCCAAAACCCCAACAACCACAGCTGCAGCAGCGCCGAGGCGGACTGGAGCACTGCCTGACATGTGTTGCAACACCAGGAGTGTGTGTGTGTGTGTGTTTTTTCTTTTTTCCGTATTCCTGGAGGCGCTCTCCTTCTCTTGCTCTCTTTGTTTTTGTCTCTAGCTGTCTTTCTTTCTCCCTCTCTCATTCCCTCCCTCTCTCTAGCTGTCTTTTCTCTCTCTCCCTCTCTCTGGTCCTTCTTCTCACCTCTCACTTGCTTCCATAACTCTCTTTTGTTTTTCTCTTACTTGATATACTTGTCTGTGGTTTTTCATCTTTCTCATCTATTTTTCACTCTTTTACTCTCTCTCTTTCTCTCTCTCTCTTTCTCTCTCTCTCTCTCTGTCCTTCTTGTGACTCCCGTCGGCCTCTTGTGCTGCAGAGACCCCTTGTTGGCTGCTGGCTGCAGCTGGCTGATAACTTTGTTTTTCCTGTTTTTCAAATTTCTCTCTCTCTCTCTCTCTCCCTTGTCTTGCCTCACCACCACCACCACCACCACCCTCCCTCTCTGCTTCTCTGTCCAGGATTTGAAGAAGCCCTTTGACAAGGCATGGAAGGACTACGAAGCCAAGTTGTGAGTGTGATGTGTTTTTCTCCTGTTCAGCTGGTCCCTGTACACACACAGCCCCTTAATCCATGTCTGTTGTTAATGTGTGCGGTTGATGTCACCGCTCCCCACCATATTGCATACATTTCCCAGCATCGTGCTCAGATTAAGACTATGCATTCTACATGTGTGAAGTCATTAAAAACAACTTTCATACAAATTGAAATAAAAAAAATAGGAAGCTAGAGCCAGACGTGTGTGTGCATGTGTTTGTGTGTGTGTGTGTGTGTGTGTGTCCATGTTTGTTCCTGTGTGTTAAATCTCGTGGATGTTCCCGATCTTGTGTGTGTGTGTGTGTGTGTGTGTGTGTGTGTGTGTGTGTGTGTCTATGTTTGTGCCTGTGTGTTAAATCTCGTGGATGTTCCCGATCGCAGCACCAAGATCGAGAAGGAGAAGCGGGAGCACGCCAAGCAGCACGGAATGATCCGGACGGAGATCACCGGAGCCGAGATCGCCGAGGAGATGGAGAAGGAACGCCGTCTCTTCCAGCTGCAGATGTGTGAGGTCAGACAGACACCGCCCTGATGCCCACACACACACACACACACACACACACACACACACTCACACACACACACACCATGACCCATAATGCAGCTGCAGATGTGTGAGGTCAGACAGACACCATCCTGATGCACACACACACACACACACACACAAACACCATGACCCATAATGCAGCTGCATGTGATGTGTGTGAGGTCAGATTGACACCACCCTGATGCCCACACACACACACACACACACACACACACACACACACACACACACACACACACACCATGACCCATAATGCAGCTGCATGTGTGTGAGGTCAGATTGACACCACCCTGATGCCCAGACACACACAGACACACACAGACACACACAGACACACCATGATGCAGCTGCATGTGTGTGAGGTCAGATTGACACCACCCTGATGCCCACACACACACACACACACACACACACACCATTACCCACAGTGCAGCTGCAGGGATGTGCCATGTGAACACACGTCTATCATTAGGAGTAAACGTGGAGGTCCCTGGAGATCAGCGCTGGCCTCTGAGCAGGCTCTCCTGGGAACATGTTCCTCTGATCAGAGTGTGTGAATGTCTTAGAACAACAAACAAGGCACCTCTGCGGTACTCAACGGAACGCACAAGTCGAGCTTTACGTAAATCAGCGGTGTGAGCAGTCGAGTTTCATTCCCGGAGGAACCGATTCTAGAGACCGCTATTAACAGAGTGCTCTAATTAAGATGAGCTAAGAGCATGGCTGGGATGCGTTGCCATGGCGATCAGATCCCTCTGAGTGATTTGAAGGTCATAGGGCGAAGAGAGATGGACTAACTGTGCAGCAGGACCTCCATCACACACTCTGGCTGGAGTACTTACACTCACGCTCAAGCTGGGTCATTGAGTACAGATGTGTGTGTGTGTGTGTGTGTGTGTGTGTGTTTTGTACGTGTGGAGGGATGTGAGTGTCATTTTCCTGCTGAGCTCCGAGTAAAATTTAAATAGCCTCCTCGTGTTAATTACCGCTTACAAGCATTCTGGCTGAGCCCCGCAGATCAGACACTTAAGGGAATGAGACTTAAAAAAAGAACCTGCGTGCATCCGAGCTGAATATTGGGCTAAAAAACATGTTCTTTGTGTGTGTGTCAGTGTGTGCGTGTGTGTGTGCTTGTGCGTGTGTGTGTGTGTGTCAGTGTGTGTGTATGTGTTGGATGGTGCGTGTGCTTGTGTGTGTGTGTGTCAGTGTGTGTGTCAGTGTGTGTCAGTGTGTGTGTACAGTATGTGTTGGATGGAGGGTGTGCGTGTGTGTGCGTGTGTGCGTGTGTGTGTGTGTGTGTGTGTGTGTGTGTGTGTGTGTATGTGTTGGATGGTGGGTGTGCGTGTGCGTGTGTGTGTGTGTTGGATGCAGTGTGTGTGTGTGAGGGGGGCGACCCTCGGGGTGGTCAGGTCTGGGTTGTATCTGGAGGACTGTGGCAGGCCAGTGGGGCTGCCCATGACTGCCCGCTAGCTCTGTGGAGTGCTGTAGTTCTCTCTCTCGTCTCGGGGCTCTGTGACTCACCAGAGGAGTGCCTTCGCTGCTACAACCCCCCCCCCCCCCTCCCCCACCCACCCCGCTTCTCTCTCTCTCTCTCTCTCTCTCTCTCTCTCTTTCTTTAGTTCTCTCTCTCTCTCTTGCTCGTTCTCTCTCTCTTTCTCTGCCTGTTTTTCTGTCCAGCAGTCTGCTGTAGCAGTTTCCATCTGTCTGCCTTTTGATGTTTTGTTTTTGCCCTCTCTCTCTCTCTCTCTCTCTCTCTCTCTCTCTCTAATACTCTCTCTAATACTCTCTCTCTCTTTGTCTAGAGTGTTGTGCATCCATGTCTTTGTCTAGCCCTCTTCTCTCTCTCTCTCTCTCTCTCTCTCTCTCTCTGTACGCTGGAGTGTGTTGCTGTTGCTGCAGTGTTGTGCTTGGTCTGGTGCTTATCTGCACGCTCCTGCCCTCCCTCTCTATGTGTCTCTTGTGTCGCTTCCAGTCTTCCACACACTCCATAGACTTGTGCTTATTTGCTCTCCGTGTCCTCGTTTTTGCATGTTATCTTTTCTCTCCTCCTCTGCCTCTCTCGGTCCATGCGGCTCTGTCTCTCTGTGTGTGTGAGTGTGTGTGTGTGTGTGTGTTTGGCTGAGAGAAGGAGAGGTTTAACAGGCTGAATTATTAATTGTAGTCGAAGCGCTGCCTCATCCGCACAAAGCTTCAGTGCAGCGTCACAAAACAGGGCACCAGAGGATGCGCCGGTTCCTTTGAACACACACACACACACGCACACACGCGTCAAACGCATATGTAGTCATGGGAATACAAGTGTACGCACAAATCAATACACTCTTTAAGCATCTGGACCTCAATATGAAGGGCTATACAAAGAGAGGAACCCCAGTGCACACACACACACACACACACACACACACACACACACACACACACACACAGAGAAACGCAGCGCTGCTCCTGCAGTGAAACCAGGCTAGATTAAATTCCTCTGCGGAGCTGAAAAATGGACTGCAGCTGGAGCCGTCGGCAAGCTGTTGTGGATTTGCCTGCCACAAGATAAACCAGGATTAAGATTAATGTTTTATTCATTTGTATTGCCAGCATGTTTTATAGATTTTTGTTGTCTGCTGCCTGCGTTGCACTGTGTTGCGTGCTATTCTCAGCCGTCCCGAATTAAACATGATCATACGAGAGTGCTCTCTCTCTCCCCCATCCGCTCATCCTGGGAGAGAAACGGCAATCGTTTCAGACGTCCAACAGACTCAATGTTTGTCATGGAATTTGTGAGACCCCCTGGTTGGTGTTTGGTGGGATTTTCATCCTGCACCAGATGGGATCGGAGACATTTGTCAGGATGTTGCGTTGATCAGATCACCACTCTCCCCAGTTGGAAGCAAGAGGAACATGTCAAACAGCTCCGGGAACAGAGGCACGCACAACAGGAGAGCTTTGTCAAAGCGTCCCAAACAGAATTTCATTAAGCCCGAAAGTAGAACACCAAAACACATTTTAGCACTACCTCTGAGTTATTAATAATAGGCCTTAAATATTAACCCTACTACATCCTATTTGCCTGCTGATGTTTTATGCATCCTGTAGAGCTCAAAGTTGCAAAAAAAAAAATCTCTCTTCTTTTTTCCCCTGCAGTACCTGATCAAAGTGAATGAAATCAAGACCAAGAAAGGGGTAGACCTCCTCCAGAACCTGATCAAATACTACCACGCACAGTGCAAGTAAGTCGTCCGACTCTAACTCTAAGGGTGCATAGTTTTGAAGTTTGCAATGTCATTCATAGGAGTGCTCTTTTTTTATTTTATTTTATTTTTTATAAACGAGGCCGTTACGTGATCCTCCCTTATCCCCCAGACGCAGGTTGAAAGCTGTGTCTTTGTGTGGGAATTGTTTCACTTTTCTCAAAGCCCAGAGCGAGAGCTTTTGTGTGAGTCATCAGTACCGGCTGAGGTTCAGGAGAAGGACAGCGTATATCAGCGTGATATTAAGCGAATATCAGCGTGACATTAAGCGAGGAGGGTGCTGAATCGCGAGGCCTCTTCAGACAGATCAAGGCCGCATCTGGCTGCAGACGTCTCTCTAATAGACCTTTGTCCTCGGTGACATCAGGTGCTATTTAGCGCAGTAGCACCATGTCGACACGTGGCGCTGCTTAGCCTGCAGTTTTCTGTCTTTATTTATTTATTTTTGAGGGGGTCGGGGAGGGGTGGTTATGTCACCATGGCAACTCAGGCCCTCAGCAACTTTTCCTCCCGGATGGATGCCTGTGCACTTCCAGATGACTTTTGGAAAGTACAGTCATATTTAGAGCTTATAAATATTCACAGGCAACATTCAGATGTGTTTTGACAGCGGGTGGATGTGGGGTTTGGGGCAGGGGGTGTGGTTGTGTGGTGGTAGGAGGATGGGGTTGGGGTTGGGGTTTGGGTATTAGGGTGGTTGTGTGTGTGTGTGTGTGTGTGTGTGTGTGTGTGTGTGTGTGTAGGTGTGTGTGTGTGTGTGTGTGTGTGCGCGCATAGGGGGCATGCATTTTGGCTATTTGAACAGTACTGAGTAACTAAGTGCACTGTCTGTGTTGACAGTCTTGGCATTACAAAGCTATTAGTCACACAGATCAGCAGGGTCCAGTCCTCAGAGTACTAGCCTCAGCTCCAGCACACGCCTGGTTTAGTAATAACTTCCGTACTGTTGGATGAGAATAACAAGGCAAGGTGGGCAGACTACACATCTTCCAGCCACAGCATTAAGGGCAGAAAATTGGTTAATTTTTGTTAGTTTGTTTATGTTGTTGGGTTATGGATGTTAACTTTTTTTTTTTGCCATGCAGAATCACTGCTCAGGAGGGACCACATTAATTAATTGCGCAACACTGACATGTCATGTTGGTTCAGCAATAACAGTTCATTAATTTCCCTGTTCTGCGTCCTGCCTCTTTTCTCTGCTTCTAGTTTCTTCCAGGATGGCTTGAAAACTGCTGACAAGTTGAAGCAGTACATTGAGAAGTTAGCTGCTGACCTCTACAACGTATGTACATGTCTATGCTTTTTTCCCCCCGTTTGAGTTGTTTATATTTGAACTTACATGTAGTGGTCTGATGATTTCTTATCTGCATTCTTCTAAGTTCTACATTCTTTGTGTGTAGATAAAACAGACCCAGGATGAGGAGAAGAAACAGCTCACTGCTTTGAGAGACCTGCTGAAGTCCTCTCTACAACTTGATCAGAAAGAGGTAGGCCCAGAGAAAGGAGTGCATCAGAGCCCTGTACTGGGTCCGTTTAGTTTGCTCTGAAAAGGATAGTCAAGTCAAGTCAAGTCAAGTCAAGTCAAGTCAAGTTTATTTATATAGCGCATTTCATACACAGAGGTGATTCAATGTGCTTTACATAAACAAAAACCAAACAGTAATAGCAGATAAATGCATAGATGAGCAAAAAGTAGTTTAAAAATGATTAAATTATTTTAAAAAAGATACAGGTCTGTTCTTAACAGATTGACTTTGGCAGAGTCTAATTTAGCAAACCAGTGATAGTGATCCTTCTCAAACACCCAGAGCTGTTGCCACTCATAGATAGAAGATAGAATGTTAAATCTACGGTTAGCCACGTCAGTTTCTTCGGGGATGGCACACCATAATGTTATACAAATATATTAAGAGCGGGATTATAGTACTCTTGAAGCGCAAAACATTTGATTGAACTAGCTTGGAACATTCCAGAAAATATAAAGCTCATGCTCTGTCCTGTGTCACATGGCCTATGTTCAATCCCATTATTCATGTGCACAGAAAACATTTACTTTAGTACATTGTCATGTTATGCATCATTGTAAAGACAGGCTGTGGTGGGATGCTAGCATGGATTAGCACTCTTCTGCTCAGTGAATGGGTCTTGGTCCCTCACTGTAGCACTCACTCACTGTGTTACTGTATGTCAGTTCTATTCACCGATTGATCTCCTCATAGCCCTGTGGTACTGTAGGGGCTGGGAGTAGGAAAGTTACACAGCTGTGTTTATAAGTTTGAAAACAAAACCATTGTGTTGTTTATGTTTGTTGTATTCTGGATGACACAATGCGCTGACTCACTTTACTCACATGCTAGCTTTTTGCAGCGTTGCACTTCTGCAGCTGTAGAATTGTTTTGCACTCTGACTGCACTGCACTGGTACACAGATACACAGTTTCACTATTGCTTTTTTAAAGTATGGACACTGAACACACTAACACACACACTAACACACACACACATACATACACACACACACACACACACACACACACACACACACACACACACACACACACACACACACACACACACACACACACACACACACACACACACACACACTAACGCACACACACTAACACACACACTAACACACACACTAACACACACACACACACACACACACACACTCACACACACACACTAACACACATACAGTACACATGCACACACACACAAACACACACACACACACACACACACACACACACACACACACACACACACACACACACACACTCACCTACACTGACACACACTAACACACACACACACACACACACACACACACACACACACACACACACACATACATACATACATACATACATACACACACACACTCACACACTCACACACGCGATCACACACTCACACACGCACGCACACACACACACACACACACTCACCTACACTGACACACACTATTACACACACACACACACACACACACACACACACACACACACACACACACACACACACACACACACACACATACATACATACATACATACATACATACATACACACACACACACAGCACACACGCACACACACGCACACACACACACACACACACACACACACACACACACACACACAGTAAAGGATCACTAGCGCCACCACCTGGCCGTACCTTTCACGTTAATGTCCTCCTATCTCTCTCCCGCTGCCTGTCCGGATTGAAGTCTAGGAGAGTAAGTCTGCTGCATGCTCACTCTGGCTATTCTGTTCAAGACACACACCACTTCACTGACTGTCTGGTTTGCATGTGTTACTGTGTCAATAACTTCCTCTGTCTGTGGTTGCTGTGAGCCTTTAAGATGTTTTACGGTGGTGGGAAATAATCGTTTCGTGGTCGAGGCCTAGTTGATTTAGTGATGTAGAGTCAATGAACGTTTGTGTTCGGACTTGTGTGTGTGTTTTGTGCATTTTTGTGACGTTTGTCTGAATTTTCAGGTTTCTGTAGAATTGTATGTGAATTTGTGTGTGTGTGTGTGTGTCTAGGACTCTCAGAGTAAGCAGGGTGGCTACAGCATGCATCAGCTACAGGGCAACAAAGAGTTTGGCAGTGAGAAGAAAGGCTATCTTATGAAGAAGAGCGATGGGTAAGATACACACACACACACACACACACACACAAAGCACAAGCACAAGCACAAATGCATACATAAACTTAAGCACACATTTTAAAAACGGTCAGGTACACACTCTTGCTGACCTCGGTCATGTGTACAGGTTGCGGAAGGTTTGGCAGAGGAGACAGTGCTCGGTGAAGGGAGGCATTCTCACCATTTCCCATGCTACTGTGAGTATAACACACACGCACACACACACGCACACACACACACTTTACCTCTAGATACAGAAACCCAAATTGAGTTACTTCAGGATGCGCCAGGAAACCGACGCCAGTCCACTCCCTCATCCGCTCGCTGGTTGGCTGTCAGGAAATCACAGTGCTTGCTGCCATGGCGACAAAAGTGGAACTGATGAGTCAGCATGAAGGAAGAGAGTTCCACTGCACCAGCCCTCTGCTGCTGCATTTCCTTTTTCCAGTTCACCTTGGAATATTCTCTCTTTCTCTCTCTCTTTCTTTCTCTCTCTCTTTTTCTCAATATTCTCTCTCTTCCTCTCATTCTCTCTCTCTATCTCATATTCTCCTCTTTTTCTCTCATTCTTTCTTTCTCTCTCTCTTTCTCTCATTCTCTCTTCCTCTCTCTCTTCCTCTCTCTCTTCCTCTCTCTTTCTCTCATTCTCTCTCTCTTCCTCTCATTCTCTCGCTCTCTCTCTCATATTCTCTCTTTTTCTCTCATTCTCTCTTTCTTTCTCTCTCATATTCCTCTCCCTTTCTCTCATTCTCTCATTCTCTCTCTCTCTTTCTCTCTCCCTCTCTTTTTTCTACATATGAATTTTACATGTGACCCAAATGCAGGCCCACAGGACTACATGGGTCGCGGTTGGATCGGTGAGGTTCCCCCATTGAGACGTATTTAGAATGTCTGGAGAGCGTGTTGCACAAAGAGGCGCATAGAGAGACTCGGCTCTGACTCTGATATTTTGGGAACAGACTCCGGATCAGTCTGAGAGAGGTCGTGCCAGAGGCCAGTCGCCGTGGCCTGTGTGCAGTCATTGTGGCAGACGAACTGCTGATGACCTCTCCCTTACTCTCTCCTCTCTTTTCCTCCCTTTCTTTCTTTCTTTCTTTCTTTCTTTCGTTCTTTCTTCTGTTTTCCCTCTCTCTCCTCCTATCTCTATGCCTCTATCCCTCCCTCTATCTCTCTGTGACCCTCTCTCCCTTTCTGGCTACATGTCTCTCTTTCACTCTCTCTCTCCCTCAATCTCTCTTCCTTTCTTTCTTTCTCTCTCTCTCTCTCTCTCTCTCTCTCTCTGGCGGGCATGAGGCCAGTCTGTTACTCTGCCAGCTAATCCCTGCAGGGCTGATAACTGCTTGTTAGTATCTGATTAACATCTCCTCCTCCTCCTCCCCCTATCCCTATCCCCCTCTCCTCCCTCTCCTCCCTCTCCCCTGTCTGTGTCCCCCTCATCTCTGCCCGGCCCTCTGGGCTGCTGCAGCAGCCGGCCACAGCCCTGGCACGGAGCCCTGGGGCAGCAGCAGTGTGTGTGTGTGTGTGTGTGTTGAGGGTGTGAGGGTGGGTGTGTGTGTTAGAGCATGTGTGTGTGTGTGTGTGTGTGTCTAAATGTGTGTGTGTGAGTGTGAGGGTGTGTGTGTGAGGGTGTGTGTGTCTGTATGTATGGATGAGGGTGGATGAGTGAGGGTGTGTGTCCGTGCGTGTGTGTGTATGTCGGTGGGTGGGATGGTGTGTGTGTGTGTGTGTGTGTCTGTCTGTCTGTGTCTGTATGTGTGTGTGAGGGTGGGTGAGTGAGGGTGTGTGTGTGTGTGTGTGTGTGTGTGAGTGTATGCGTGTGTGTGTGTGTGTGTGTGTGTGTGTGTGTGTGTGAGGGGGGTTCAGCCGCTGCAGCCTCCGGTCTCCCCCCTTGTGACTCCTGTGTCTAGTCATGTGATGCGTCATGTGCTCACCGATCCACCACGGTGGCGGCCGTTCACGCATTTGATTGGAACGTTTCAACGAAACTGGATGGAATATTTAAACCGAACGGAGTGTCTTGATGTATTTTTTACGCTGCTTTGATTGTGCACACATTGAAGATTCATGCTAGGCGTCTCGCGCTTAAAGAAATATTGACGCAGTCCTGTCTTTAATGTGAAAAGCACTACCATGTTTTTTTAATCCAGATAAATTATGCATTCTGATTTTGCGTGGTAGGGAGCGCCGTGTCCGTTTAATTATTGCCTGCTCTTCATTTCCACTCTATTTAAGCACAGTCGTCGTCTTTTCGGGGTTTTTTTTTTTTATTGGCCTAATTATTCCAATTCCAAGTATCACATCAGTGCACTTGAATTTGTGTCGGAATGAATATATATTTTTTATGGAAAAGAGGCTAATATTGTGCGCTCGCGTGCCTACTACAGTACAAGTGAAAGACGACACACAGACATCTCTCTGGGAGACCGAGCCTACAAGAAGCGTAGAAGTTATGAGGGAGCTCGTTCTGTAGCTCACGTTCCAAACCCGACCTCTTAAATATGTTCCCTCAAGTGGATGTTACACATGTCTCTTTACAAACACAGCTTGGTTGTTGTTGCCACACACACACACACACACACACACACACACACACACACACACACACACACACACACACACAGTTCTTGTTCTCAGCCTCTCTCTGCAAATGTTGCAGCATGTTGTGAAACTCTCACACCACACACTGACTGGGATTTCCCATCCACAGACGACGGACACAGCATGTAGGGAGCATAGAATCATCAAAGGCATGTTTTCAAATGGTGCACATCCTCCATGTTCACAGCTGCAAGTCTACACCATCATATGATATCTAGTAGTAATACAGTAATAATATTGTTACGTCTATATTGTTATATTTTAAACCCATGATGCATGGTAGATGAGATCAGCTGTGCCTGTTGTGTGTGTCTGGCTGAGCGGTCCTGTCGTGTGTGAAGGGGTGTGGTTGCTGGTGTGGGGGCACACACACACACACACACACACACACACACACACACACACGGTGTGGTTCTTCTCAGTGATGCTGGGAGGTGTGAAATGAGCGTTATGTGGCTCTGGTGCTGTGAATGGGCGGCGGCCTCGTTCGCAGCCGGAGCGCATCGTCACGTCCTCTCGCCACACTCTCCGAATGACTGTGAACGCACACCGAACATGGCTCCGCCCCGTCTCCCGCCGCCACCTTCTGCTGTACACGCCTCTGATGGAATTGTCACTCCTGTCATCGCTTGTGCGGGGATTAAAGTTCTCTGCCGCTAACCGCGGATATCCATCAATTGATTTCTGTAGAGCACATGATATCATTGTAGATCCCCCAAGGGAAAACATGTGTGTGTGTCTCTTCAGGCGCATATGGTAGAAGATAAATGAACAATCGCTTTGTTGTTCTTTTCTTTTTCTCATTTCTCATGCCTCTGTCATTCACGTCATTCTCTTGAAATTTGAGAATTCTCATCGTATTAGAAGAAAACATTGAGTAAAGCAGAGTAGCTATGTAGAAGCATATTTTCTTATAATGATGTTAATGTTAACGATAGTAGACAGCTAACGTTGCAGATTTGCATGTCAAAAAATAGACACGTGTAATGAGTTTTATTTGATCAAGAATACAGTATGTGTACTGTATAAGTTTGAACCATTAAGGCTGTGCCAAAAGTGAAGTAGATAGGCAAATCTTAAGATTTGAAAGTAGGCTATATGCCCGTAGGCCTATGACCTCTTCAAAAATGCCTGATAAATTCAGGTTCTTTGTTGTAAGCCCTGCTCTTTTGTTGCGGATTCTTTATGTTGTTATTTCTGTTGTAAACGATTGATTGTATTGTTGAAATTCAGTTTACTTTGTATCTCCATCATCTGCCTACATCTCATCACTTTGATTATAGCAACAAATTCAATTTTTCGTGTTCGGTGCATTTTTCTTTTTTAAAACTGCAATTAAAATTGAAATATAACCCCCACCCCCTTCTCCTTCTCTCTCTAGTCTAACAGACAGCCTGTGAAGCTGAACCTGCTCACTTGTCAGGTGAAGCCCAGTGCAGAAGACAGGAAGTGCTTTGACCTCATCTCCCGTAAGTCTGTGCTGCATGATTGACCTTGTATACGCAAACACAAAAGAAACACACTCATACACCCCCCCCCCGCCCACACACACACACACACACACACACACACTATTTTTCTCACCAAAACCACAACATGTGTGTGTGTGTGTGCGATAGTATCAACATGTTAACTCCTCCATTTTCTTCTTCACAGATAATCGCACATATCACTTTCAGGCGGAGGACGAGCAAGAGTTTGTGATGTAAGTGACTATAAAATTCTCTGTGAAACTCTGAAGAACCTGGCCACATCTACACACACACATGCATATTTCCCCCTCTTTTAAAGTGGTACTTTTATGCCAGTCGTGCAGGTCAAGTGCGTCTCCATGCCGTGTCAACCATAGAATAATTTTGAGATTGCTTGTGCATGGTCGACTGCACATTTAATCAAACTAGGTCAACAACAATCAAAAATAAAGGCATGGCAAATGCTGCAACGGTAAATTGATGTTGGGTTTCGCGCTGTAAAACCCACTGCACTTTAGACTCATCTGAGTAGTAGTACTTTTTGGTGTGATTGGATTCTCTGCTGATAGGCTTAGTACTTAGCCAGCATGTTGAATATCTCAAGACTACCTGTAGTTTGCAATGATGTAATGCTCCCTCCACAAGCACTTTATGTATTTTAATGTGTCTTCCACAGCAGTTATAGCAATAAGCAGCAACTGGTCCACTGAGTCGTGCATTGTGAAAATGAGCGTAGAACCCAAGCCAGTCATTACACTGGAGCCCATTTAGGTTTCATTTCGTTTAGTTTGTTTTTTTTTATTGCAAATTGGCATCTTGGGGATTATCGAGGAGGTCCTGTAACGGAAAAAGGACTGGAGCTTTAAGTGCTGTTTTGTTTTATGTTTATGGAGCACTCAGTGTTTGTTGGTGTCGGTTTAGATTTTTTTCTCTTTCTCTGTGTGTGTGTGTGTGTGTGTGTGTGTGTGTGTGTGTGTGTGTGTGT
>NC_085012.1:7389444-7444444 GCF_963854185.1 Sardina pilchardus
GGGGTGACTTGCCACTTGCAGGCTTAACTCAGGTTCCTAGAATCATTCGGTCTGAATGATTTGGTCCCTCTCTCTAGTTGTGGTTGAAGTCCAGCGCTATGCAGGCCTGGTACACAGACACACGTAATCAATCTCCCACTCATACTGTGTACACCCACCTGCACAAAAGAGAAATCTAGCTCTGTGGAAAGTGCACACACTGCAAAAGGCTCTTCAGTGCCCGGGGGGTGATTTGTAAAGATGCTCTTTTTGTTTATTACCTCCGCCAAGGAGTTGGGGTTTGTTTGTTTGTCTGTCTGTCTGTCTGTCTGTTTGTTTGTTTGTTTGTTTGTTTGTTTGCAAGATAACTCAAAAAGTTATGGATGGATTTCGATTAATCTTTCAGGGTAGGTCTGAAATGACCCAAGAAAGAAACTATTACATACATACATTCCGTATTACCGTCTGGATCCAGGAAGCGGTTATGTTTTCGCTTGGCGGAGGTCTGCGCTCTCGGAGTGCTTTTCTAGTTGACGATTGCTCAACCTGTAAACCTCTTGTGTGTGTGTGTGTGTGTGTGTGTTTGTGTAGATCCGAAATGGCTGTCCACTAACCTGGGGATCCTGACCTGCATCGAGTGCTCCGGCATCCACCGGGAGATGGGTGTGCACATCTCACGCATCCAGTCCATGGAGCTGGACAAGCTGGGCACCTCCGAGCTCCTGGTACGCCTCTCGCTCTCACTCTCGCTCTCGCTCAGTTCTATCAGTTCACTTCAAAGAGCTTTATTGGTGTGACGAAAGCAAAAACTTGTATTGACAAATTCTACGCACACAGGCACAGATTTATGTAAAAACAGAGCATAACATCTC
The DNA here is from genome assembly GCF_963854185.1 of Sardina pilchardus. Classification (NCBI taxonomy): domain Eukaryota; kingdom Metazoa; phylum Chordata; class Actinopteri; order Clupeiformes; family Clupeidae; genus Sardina; species Sardina pilchardus. The sequence goes on from NC_085012.1 coordinate 7,390,296, forward strand.
TCTTGTATCTCGCAATCTGTCTCTCTGTCTGCTCACTGAGATACTGACTGACTCACTCACCAATAAAGATACTAGATACATTCACAACATTCATTTTAACACAGGAATCACAGTCACAGCTGTTTTGCACACACTCATAGACACAAAGTAATGCTCTGACATTCATGTAGTTCATCCCGGCACATGAATCAAAGTCAAGTCCAAAAAAGTCGGTTCTGCATCGTCTTCACGCGTGTTCGAGAAAGTCTCATCCTCTGCCCGTGTTTCTCTCCGCAGCTGGCCAAGAACGTCGGAAACAGTAGTTTTAACGAGATCATGGAGGGGAACCTCCCGAGTCCGTCTCCGAAGCCCACCCCCTCCAGCGGCATGTGAGTGCAGCCCTCTCCTTTGATGTCCCTCCTGAGCGAGCGCGGCTCTCTTCCCACGGAGACGGCTCTGGCAGGAGTGCTTTTGATGTGCAAGAGAGCGCAGCGTGATGACACGCAGGGCAACATGGCCCTCTGTAGTCGCTGTGGTCTCTGAAGCCGTCCACTCAATTGCGGTTTCTCCAACTGGACCGATGTAGAGTTTGCGGAACAGCACTTGTAAACCGAGTTAGAGGAAGGGGTTTTGAAGTAGTTTTTGTTTGATGAATTCCCCGAAAACACTATGTTGCTGTTTGTGATATTTTTTTCAGAACTAAAAGAGAGTGTGTGTTGATTTTTTGTGTGTGTCATATTTAGCTTTTTCTGCGCTGTGTTTATAACCTTCTCAGGACGGCACGGAAGGAGTACATCAACGCCAAGTACGTCGACCACAAGTTTGCTCGCAAGACCTGCAGCTCTGCAGCCGCCAAGATGAACGAGCTGTACGAGGCCGTGCGCTCACGCGACCTCCTGTCCCTCATCCAGGTGTACGCTGAAGGGGTGGAGCTCATGGAGCCCCTCCCAGACTCCGTACAGGTGAGTTCCGCGCCCACATGTGATCTAGGCCTCAGGGTATAATTTTTTTTTACTGATTCCAACTCTCGGACCCCACATTCTCACAACATGTTTTAGTAATTAGTATTATCTACAAAAAAATCTCCGCACACTTGGATCCATGCAAAAAAAGAATGTGTATTTACTACCAAGCTTTCGGTCCTTAGACCTTCATCAGGGCATTGATTAGTAATTAGTATTATAAATGGCTTAGATGTGCTCCAAGCAATGGCACACTTTTTTTATAGGCTAAAACATATTTTGTTACTTACTGCAAACATCACCTCACCATCCGCTAGCTGTCTGTGTCCTGAGTACACTGTAAAAAAGCACAGTCTCTGTGGACAGCCCAGGCTTCAAAAACAGCAACGAAAACAACCTGGGCCAGAAAAACAAAACAAACTGTTCCAGCAAATCACCAACGAGATGCGCGTTTAGGAGAGTTTCAATTGCACGGGAGGGAGGGAGGGGGAGGGAGTAGCACGCTAGCTCTCTGTCTTGTTTGAACGTCAACAGAAGTGACGTTAGCCAGCATCGCTTAGAGTGCCTTTAAATGACTTGAAGGAGAACCAACTGTATTGCTCACAAAACAAAATCAACTATGTGCATGTGGCACTAGAAATGATTCATTACTTTATGCAGTGTACGTATTCTTTGTCGTTGCCCTTAGAGTCTCCAGCCCTTTCCTAAGTATCCCACAGCTCCATATCTATACCAAAACGTGGCTCTGTATCCAAATATATTGGATGTAGCGTTGCTCCATGATGCCATGACGCTCCATACTTGTGATTAAATGGGTTGAACAGGTCACTGGTTTTTCCCCTCCGTGGTAGCTGCCCATATCCTGACCTCTCCCACAGCTGGGCCTGCATGGGAACACACACACCCTTACTCACTTCCCTATGCCATGACAAAGCAACATCCTCCGCCATCACACACACACACACACACACACACACACACACACACACACACACACACACACATCCCTTCATCTGTCTCCTCAAGTCTCCCAGACAACGCCCAACGCCACTGGAGTTTGGATTGACGAATAAAGAGGAGGCAGGAGAGAGATAGAGATAGAGATAGAGATGGATAGAGAGAGAGAGAGATGGAGATAGAGATGGATAGAGAGAGAGAGAGAGAGAGAGAGAGAGAGAGAGAGAGAGAGATGGAGATAGAGATGGATAGAGAGAGAGAGAGATAGAGATGGATAGAGAGAGAGAGGTAGAGAGAGAGAGAGAGAGAGGGAGAGAGAGAGAGAGTCTCTCCGTTCGAGGCAACACACGCGCGGTTAGGCTCTGGCATGGGTGCGGCACCTCGAGCTGCACAGTGCGTATAAGTTTGCGTATGACTCATCGAAACAGAAAATCCAGGTTGACGTGATGTCCATAAATGAGTTGGTGTATTGATGCGTTCAGTGGCGCGTTAAGGAACGGAGGGGGCGTGTGTGTGTGTGTGTGTGTGTGTGTGTGTGTGTGTGTGTGTGTGTGTGTGTGTGTGTGTGTGTGTGTGTGTGTGTGTGTGTGTGTGTGTGTGTGTGTGTGTGTGTGTGTGTGTGTGTGTGTGTGTGTGTGTGTGTGTGTGTGTGTGTTAGAGAAATGTGGATGCTGGATGCTGAAAAGACGTGCTGGGGAGAGAAATGAAACTCTTTCGTACTCTTTTTTTTAAATTTGATTTATTTTTTTGGTTGCGGAGCGTTCCGTGGGTGAGCATGAGTCAGGGGCTTGTGTGTCGGGAATGCTGATGGGTTCAGCTTACAGCGTGACTCATCATTCCACTCAGAGTGCCCTCAGGCGCAGCCCTGTGGGACAGATGAGTGGGATCGACAGATGGGCAGAACACACACACACACACACACACACACACACACACACACACAAGCACACACACCACAGTGTACAGACTGACAGACACACACACACAAACACACACACCACAGTGTACAGACTCACACACACACAGACACACACACACAGACTCACACACACACACACACACACACACACACACACACACACACACACACCACAGTGTACAGACTCCCAAACACTCACACCACAGTGTACAGACTCACACACAATCACACACATACACCACAGTGTACAGACTTGTACACACTACACACACACGCGTGTATACTATAATATGTATGCATATAGTGCAGTAGCTCTACACACACTCACACACACACACACTGTATACAGATGTATCATGTGCAGAGTCTCTAAGGATGTGATGAAGGGGCAAATCTTTAGCTTGTTACAGCTGGTGCAACTGTATGCAATAGTATGAATTTGTTTGAATAGGTGTGTTTGTGTGTGTGTGTGTGTGTGTGTGTGTGTGTGTGTGTGTGTGTGTGTGTGTGTGTGTGTGTGCATATACAGGAGACTGGCGAGACTGCACTACACTACTCCGTGCGGACGGCTGACCACACGTCTCTGCACCTGGTGGACTTCCTGGTCCAGAACAGGTGAGCACTGACCCCACTCTCCGTAGCCTCTCCACTCGGACTCTGCCCCTGGTGTTGTGTGGGGGATGTGTTGATGTGTGTGTGTCCTGTGTTGTGTGTTTGCAATGTTGTTGGCGTCTGGTGCTGCTTTTCCTGTGTACGTGTTTAAGACATCCTGCTGCACACCAAATGTCCTTCTAAATAAAGTGAAACTTGAACTTACAATTAAGGATACAAGGATACAAGGATGTTGTTAAAATGAAGAACTCTGCGCATCAATCCAAAATCGTCTGCTGTTTCAGGTGCTTCTCAGTAGGACTTTCAGGAGAATCAAGTAGGAAGGAGACTGGAGCACACTGATCTCACGTGCAGTCTTTTATTGGTGCAAACAAACTGACGTTTCGACACTACTGTGTCTTCTTCAGAGTCATGGATACAAGGATGTTGATTTGTCTGCATTCTTTACATCAGTAATCATATGAATGTGACAAATCAACATCCTTGTGTCCTTGTATCCTTGTAAGTTCAAGTTTCACTTTATTTATCCTTTGAAAAGGACATTTGGTGTGCAGCAGGATGTCTGAAACACATAACCTGATAGCCAGTATCAGACAGACACAGGACATGAAGAGGCCACAGCTGCCTAGAGTGACTGATGGGATGCATGTGAGCTTGACCGTTGAGAGAAACCAACCCGATGCATAGTCACTTGATCTGACCACATCTGGGTTTTAATATGATGTGGAGGTGATGGGTGAACAGGTGTTTGATCCGGAGGTTTGAAACAAACAGGGGGAAAGGACCTACAGTAACCAGGGAGTTTCCAGCTATGTTTTCAGTTAGGAACCAAGGTGTTTGGCCATAGTCTCAGTACTCGACAGCCATTCCATTCTCAGTGCTCCTTACTTTCTTGGAGTCTGGAAATTTGGTGATTTTGCAGCACATTCATATGCAGGGGTTATATAGGCTCCCCAACAGAAGCTGTGGGATCAGTGTTGAGTGGAGAAGATGCAGGAGATGGAGGTCAGGTCCTCCTTTGCAGAGGCCAGGCTGACATCCCGTCACGTCAGGAAATATGAGCGATCCCTGGAAAACACATCCTGGAAAATATGGCAGGCATGTGTGGAATGTTTGTGGGCTTGCAGCGAACGTGTGTGTTGGGATATACAGGAACACACACACACACACACACACACACACTCACACACACTCACTGTCTGGCTTAGAACCTGGGGAAAAAGACAGGGGGACAACTGGAAAGGCTCTCTCTCAGACACACACACACACACACACACACACACACACCACACACGCACACAAAAACACACTCGCACTCACAATTACATTCACACTCACACACTTTTAGGGTCATGAAAGTAGGTCGGAGGGGAGATTAAGCTTGGTGTGTGTGTGTGTGTGTGCAGGTGGTGATCTCTCTTTTATCCTCCCTCTCTCCCTTCCCCTCTCTACCTCTCTCTCCCTTCCTCTCTCTACCTCTCCCTTCCTCTCTCTCTCTCTCTCTCTCTCTGTCCTTCCTTCACTGGATCAGATGTTGCTACTCACAGGCCCCTGACTCTCCCACGCCACCACGCCATGATTTCCGCTCATGTGCCCAATTATAAACAGTGAATTCATCCAGTACTCCTCTCTTGGCAGACATATTTAAAGTCGCTGAACCTAAGCACATTATGCTCACATAGATATACTCACTCGTATGCATTATGTATGCCACATACCCTAGTGGGAATATGGAGTATGTTGCATACCTGTAATCAAGTCACTATTTTAGCTTTTTTGTGAAATATTTAGCTCACCAGAATGCCTCAAAATGCCATATCACATGATGGCCATGGAAAACAGTAGAAGCTTGAGAAAGCTTTCATTCCATCAGAGAGTGAGAAGAGGTATATTTTATAGTATTTTCAACAAATTTGTTTGGAAAAACAACATTTCTCACCTAGTTTGGTGATATCTCAGGAAACGGCTTACAACCCTGCACAGGAAGAACACAACAAGTAAAGAAACTGCTCCAAGGCTGAGAGTTGGAAACACAATGAGGGGGATTAGAGTTGCCCTGATTTTGTGTGTGTGTGTGTGTGTGTGTGTGTGTGTGTGTGTGTGTGTGTGTGTGTGTGTGTGTGTGTGTGTGTGTGTGTGTGTGTAAAGGCTCTTCTCTCATCTCTCAGCTTATTCCGAATTTAACCCTCATAAATGTTCTTCCTGACTCCAGGCTTGTACTGTGCTTTTGGTTTTACACAGCAGCAGCAGCGACTGCTTGAGAGAGAGAGGGAGAAAAAGAGAAAGACAGAGAGAGAGACGGAGAGAAAGAGAAAGTGTGCGAGGGAGTGAGTGAGTGAGTGCGTGAGCCTGAACGAGACTCTCCTCCTCACACTGTAGACTCCCACAAGGCGAGGAGAACTAGGTCACACACACACACTCTGTTGTGTTAATTTATTCCTTTGCTTTCTGACGCTTCGCTCGCTGCTGACCCAAATGCGTCCGCTTTGCTGCTGCGTGCTGCACTACCTCTCCCCAAGTGTGTGTGTGTGTGTGTGTGTGTGTGTGTGTGTGTGTGTGAGCAAGCATCAACACATTTGTGCTTAAATACATTCTCTGTGTGTGTGTGCGCGCTAGACAGTGAGAGAGCAGGTTTAAGATTGTTCATGTTGTTGTGTATGTGTTTTTGTCTGTGATCAAGTATATGGGTGTGTACAGTCCAACGTGTGTGTTGTTCAGTCACGTGTGTGTGTGTGTGTTTGTTGAGAAGAGGTCCGGCGACGAGGCAGCGCTGTGTGAATGTCAACAGCCTCATCTAGGGCTCCTCACATGGTTATGAGTCTCTGCGGTGTCATGAAAGCTAATACTAGGCTATGTAGCGCTACACTACACACACACACACACGCACACACACAACACACACACACAACACACACACTCTCTCTCACACGCACGCACGCACGCACGCACGCACGCACGCACGCACGCACACAAACATACACACATACACAACATGCACACACACACACACAAGCACAAAACACACACACACAAACATACACACACACACAACACACACACACACACACACACACACACACAGAGAGAGGAAGAGGGAGATGAAGTCTAGTGTGGGTGGGTCCTACTGACTCAGTCTCAGCAGTAGTCAGTGGAGCCGGCCCCTGAGGTAGCTGCCAGGTTGCCGGGGGAGACGGGGATTTTGATCAAACTCCAGTGCAGCTGCTTGGGCAGATGTTGAGCTGACGGGGAGTGTGGACCGACCGCGGTGTCGCGCACACACACACACACACTCTCAAACACTCCCACTTGAACTGGTCTCTTGTGTGTGTGTGTGTGTCTCTGCTGTGATCAAAGATGTAATAGCATCTGGTTGACAGTTCTTTGACCTCTTGCCCTTTTTTTGTTTGTTTGTGTCTGTGTGTGTGTGTGCGCGCGTGTGTGTACATCTCTCTCTCTCTCTGTGTGTTTGTGTGTGTGTGTGTGTGTGTGTGTGTGTGTAGTGGAAACCTGGACAAGCAGACAGAGAAGGGGAACACTGCTCTGCACTACTGCTGCATGTATGAGAAACACGAATGCCTCAAGCTGCTGCTGAGGGGCAAGCCAGCCACTGATATCAGTAAGAAACACACACACACACACACACACACACACACACACAGTCTGGGATAGCACAAACATACACACATACTCATAAACAGACACACAATCTGTGGTGGCACTCCACTTCCCTTATATCTGTTTCAGTCATATCATGATACTCATAACAGTCGCATCATCACACTCCAAATATCTTCCTCTCACTTCTGAGAAAGGCACCGCATGAAACATGGCACACACACACACACACACACACACACACACACACACACACACATCCATGCATACAGTGAAATATGACACAAACACATTGAAATATGACACACATGCACAATGAGCTTATACTCACATGCACTATAACGATATTTCAGAATCAAATAACACCGTACATCAGATATGTGACACAAGTACAACACACACACACACACACACACACACACACACACACACACACACACACACACAATGAGATAATACACACATACACTATAGCAATACCTCAGGATTACATTATACCCTTGTATCAGATATGATCAATAAAATGTACAACACACACACACCCACACACACACACCCACACACACACACACACACACACACACACACACACACACACACACACACACACACACACACACACACAGGCATCCAGAGACCTACAACCCACACATCTTAATAGCTTTCCCTGAGTCAGATCATGATCATGCAATGTCTCTTGTGTCTTCCAGCCAATCAGAATGGAGAGACAGCGCTGGATGTTGCTAGGCGATTGAGGAACCGCCAATGTGAGGAGGCGGTAAGCATCACCTGGGCAGCCCGTCTGAAAGGGCCTGGACTGCCCCCCATCTCTCCTCTATTGTGTGTGTGTGTGTGTGTGTGTGTGTGTGTGTGTGTGTGTGTGTGTGTGTGTGTGTGTGTGTGTGTGTGTGTGTGTGTGTGTGTGTGTGTGTGTGTGTGTGTGTGTGTGTGTGTGTGAGGAGGCGGTTAGCATCACCTGGGCAGCCCGTCTGAGAGGGCCTGGACTGCCTCCATCTCTCCGCTCTATTTTTAGTCATTAGTCCGTCAGTCTGTTAGCAGTTTAGCATGCATGCATAGTACTGTAGGTATCTGTGTCCTTTTCAATTACGGTCCTCGTTTTGGTGGTTTAGGCACTGTTCATGTGAATATTGATTGATTTGTTAATATAATCAGCGATTAAAAAAACATGCTAGTAATTCGATTTGGAAAAATCTACAAATCCAACAAATTTCCACACATTTATGTAATTTTCAAAAAAAAATATTCTCAGGCTGTAGTATAAGATTTGGACACTAGAGGGCAGCAGTCAGGTGCAGAATCACTAGTTGCACACTTCTGCTGGTGATAGTAACTCTTCAGGCTTTGTAACTGAAGCTTTCTCCAGATTCAGACAGCCAAGCCCAGGGGGTTGGTAAGCCATTGGGTGTCAGATTTACATTAAGAGGTCAGCACTGTAGCATTACTGAGATGATATAGACCAGGCGGAGGCTAACTGTAGACCTGGGATCAGCTCTCTTGATTGAGCACATTTCTCTTCAGATGGGGGATAGTGGATTGCCGTCGGACCTGTACTCATAACTCTGTGTGTGTGTGTGTGTGTGTGTGTGTGTGTGTGTGTGTGTGTGTGTGTGTGTGTGTGTGTGTGTGTGTGTGTGTGTGTATTGCAGCTGGTGCAAGCTGCTGCAGGGAAGTTTAACCAGCACGTACATGTGGAGTATGATTGGAACTTGCGTTTGGAGGAGATGGACGAGAGCGATGATGACTTGGACTTCAAGGTTGGTTTGCTCAGTTTACCAGGCCCTGGATCAATATGGACCTCACTTGAATCCTCAAATCACCCACGCATGCATCAAACCACTTCTCCAGTAGTTGCCCCAGACATATTTTGTGTTGATTATTTTACCCCACAGCTTCTCTCGTCACCCAGAGAGAGAGAGAGAGAGAGTATGCACATTCTAACTACTAACTACTTCTCAATATATTAAAGCAAAGCATTTCACTTTTCACCATTTATCTTTTTATGAAATTGTTCGTTTTATCCACAGCATTTTATTTGTTTGTTTTAATCTCCAATTTGTAGTTGACTATTACTACTACGGCTTTTGTGACTACTACCACTATTATTCCTATTAATACTATTACTACTACCACTACTATTAATGACTATTACTACCACCGCTACTATTAATGACTATCACTACTACCACTACTATTAATGACTATCACTACTGCTGCTACTATTGTGACTATTCCTACTACTACTATTACTACTACTACTACTACTATTAATGACTATTACTACTACTGCTGCTACTATTGTGACTATTCCTACTACTACTATTACTACTACTACTACTACTACTACTACTACTACTACTACTACTACTGCTGCTACTACTACTACCTATTAATGACTATTACTACTACTGCTGCTACTATTGTGACTATTCCTACTACTACTACTACTACTACTACTACTGCTGCTACTACTACTACCTATTAATGACTATTACTACTACTGCTGCTACTATTCTGACTATTCCTACTACTACTACTACTACTACTACTACTACTACTACCACCACTACTATTAATGACTATTACTACTACTGCTACTACTACTACTACCACTACTATTATTACTACTGCTACTACTACTACTACCACTACTATTATTACTACTGCTACCACCACTATGACTTATTATTACTATTAATACCTGCCTCTCTCCCTGTAGCCGAGCCCCATAAAGAAGGATCGCTCTCCGCGGCCCCAGAGCTTCTGCCACTCGTCCAGCCTGTCCCCCCACGACAAGCTGTCCCTGCCGGGCTTCCTGGGCCCGCGCGACAAGCAGCGGCTCTCCTACAGCGCCTTCACCAATCAGATGTACAGCGCCTCCACCGACGTACCCTCCTCCCCCGGCACCGACGCCCCGCCCCTTCCCCCCAGGAACGCAGGCAAAGGTAGGCGCCGCGCCACGCACCAACGCCAGACGGGGCCCACTGCAGCGCTACTGAGGGCGAACAAATCAAACTAGCTATGGCGCTAACTCTACCGTATTTACATTGTGCACTTGTCCTGACGTACTGTACCACTGCAGCACTGCTGAGGGTGTACTAGGTAGATAGATAGATAGATAGATAGATAGATAGATACTTTATTGATCCCCAATGGGAAATTCAAGATTCAGAAATCAAGCTAGCTATGGCGCTAACTCTACCGTATTCACATTGTGCACTTGTTCATTAATGTGCACTGTCCCCATCTAAATAAACAATTAGATAAAAAATAATAAATGGGGGACATTTTAGAGGGCAATTTATATGAAACAATTGTTGTATATGCCTTATTAATTTTAATTTAACAGGCATATTATGAGTATTTTGAAAAAGTTTAGTATATTGCGCTGACACTGAAGTATGTACTGAAATATGTTTCTCTGTTATGTAAGACTGAAAGAGAGATTTTTTTTTTCTCTCACCATATTTTTTCTCACTTATGTAAGATTATATTGACTTGTGTTAAAATGGTGTAATTGGAAATCTCCCGTGGGGCTGCACGCTGATGGCTCAACTCATCCCTGAGACCACAGTGGGGGATGTAGACCTCTCTGAAACACCTTTGTGTCTTTCCTTTGTCTTTACTTCTTTCTGTATTTCTACCTTCATCTCGCACCTCACACACACACACACACACACACACACACACACACTGAGGAACATCCAGATGTCAACCAGAAGGAGGTGTCATAATGCGGCTTTTCACCAGATGACCTCCAGGCCTTCTGCGTCGGCGTGTGGGCAGTCAGTGTGTGTGTGTGTGTGTGGGAGGGTGTGTGTGGGAGGGTGATGGGGCCTCTCCCCAATGCCCTCAGCCCTCAGCCATGCAGAGCCACTGCCAGCCATTCGCACTGACAGCCCAGCCCCTCAGACCACAAGCCAAACTGTGTGCAGTAAAACAATCACAGGCCTCAATAAATTTACTCAGAAAAGAGCTTGGTGTTCTCTAGCCTTCACACACAAACACACACACACGCACACACACAACAGCAGATACACTGGCTATACACACGCTCCTCTGTAGTGAGTCCATGGAGACGCCAGATGAACGATATCTCTTGATGTGGCAGTGTGTTAAATTGAACGCTGCCTTTGTGCGGTCTGCGATCAGACTGAACAGTGTTTCTTTATGGGCCGTCGCTCAGAATGAACAGGCCCTTTTTATGTGTCACTTTCACAATGAGACAGCCTTTGGACACACACACACACACACACACACACACACACACACACACACACTTCCATCTAACTGCCACTGCCCTGTTCACTTTTCCTGTAGAGGTTCAACAGTTCATGTTAGATATGCCGCTAAGGCAATGTTTATGAGGGTGTAATAAGGATTGTATGGATTGCTTTCTCCTTCTTTTTAAATTGCTTTCTTTTCTCTCTCTCTCTCTCTCTGCTCAACTGAACAGACTCCCTTTCTTATCCCCTCTGAGTTCAACAGTTGCTTTCTTGTGTTGGGTGAAGTGTGCAGCGTTTCTTTCAGCTCCACACTGCTCATCCTATGCCCTCCTCTCGCCTCTTTTCGACTTGGTTTTGTTTGTGTTTGAGGTTTGGAAAGGAGTTGGGTTTTTTTTTTTGCGGAACTGGCCTTCTATGAATGACATCTGCTCTCCCTCATTTCCATCTCTTTCTCTCTCTTTTTTTTCTTTCTCTCTTCCTCTATCTTTTTTCTTTCCTTTTTCCCCTCTTCCTCCCGCAGCGCCCTCTCTGGCCTTCCTTGGTTCTCATTCGCACTACGCCACTCTGGCGAGCACGCGGCAGTATATCAGTGAATATCTCTCTTTCTTTGGCTTTTGCTTGATATGCGTTTTTTTTTTTATTATTATTATTTTATTTTTCTAATGCACCACGCTACCTCCGTGGTGCCACCCGCTGTAGAACCCTCGAATTGCATCATGGGTGAAAATTGGGCTCAAAATGGGCACGCACGTTGCATGTAAGTTCATCTCTTTTAACTTGGGAACTCTGGGGAACTCTGCCAATTCTCAATAACAATAACACTTAGTGTAACTAAGACGCTGATTGACTGTGTTTAGTTGTTTTTGGTCTGAGCCCTGTCTTGGACCCTTTGGGGACGATTTGTTATTGCGTCTGCATCATCCTTGAGGTGTTCTGTTAGAATAGATGCACGTCCTGAGGATTTGCGTTGGCCCCTCAGACGAAGCCTCATGTGTTCCTGGGTGATAAAGCCCGTAACGTGCGGTCTCATTTTGACCTCTGCTGCCCTCCCTGACCCCACGCTGCACGGCTCCTGTGCTCACCCACGGCTGAGCTTTCTCTTAGCCTATACGCTGTCAAAACTTTATCTTAGCCTACGCTGTCAAAACTGCGCTGTCAAAATTCTAGCTTGTGTGTAGGCTTCTCATCTCACCTTGTCTTTGAATGCTCCGTATTTAAGGTTTGGTAAAGCAAGTGTTAGGTTATTTCTCATCAGTGGTGTTATATAGACTGAGGTCTATATTTTCTGTTTATCCAAGTCATGTCGTCATGTCTCCATGTCTCCATCCCAGTGTTACATGGTGACTACTCTGTGTTAGTAGAGCTGTTCAAAGCCTCATTCTTTGGTCGTAATGTCTGCACACATTAGTGTTTCTCTCAGGGACCAGGCCACAGCCACAGCCCCAGCGCTTGTCAGCCTCTGTAGTCCTGAAGCGAAATCCTTCTGATAGGCTCCAGATTCTCACCCAGTCAACCTTCCTCCCTCCTCCTCTTCCTCTCTCCCCTCCGCTCTTCCCCTTATCGCTGCCTCTCCACTTCCCTCCGCTGCTCTCCTCATCCCCCTGTTCCTGCCTCTCCATCCTCCTGCTCCCTTCTCCTTGTGTTGGCATATACCCCTCCTGAGTGTCTCGTGACTCCTTCATCAATCCAGCCTCCTCTGATCTTCCCAGCTCCCGGTGCCAAATTACCATGTTTGATGATCATGCTGTCAGCAACCAAATCCCTAACTCCCTTCCTCCCATGTTAAATCATGCATGTGTGTGTGTGTGTGTGTGTGTGTGTGTCGTGTTTGTGTCCTACCCCCAGCTACCCCCTCCACCCTCCCTGCCAACAACACCCAATCCCCCGGCGGGGGAAGCTCCTCCACTCTGTCCAAGAAGAGACCTCCTCCCCCTCCCCCCGGGCACAAGCGAACCCTGTCTGACTCGCACACCCCTCACTCCCACACACTCCTGATCAAAGGTGGGCAACCCCAGGTGGAGCCCGCAGGACTGTCCCCCAGAGAATCAGGTGACGCCTCGTCTCTCCTCTGATAGGTCTTATGGCTCTGTGTGTGTAGCAGGGGCCCTAGCTGTACTTACGTTGGTGGTCCAGCATTGCCCTAGTGCAGACTTTTATAAACATTTTAATAAAATCTTATAGCCTATAAAACCTTTTTGCCTACAACAAAAATCCATAGCAGGGTAGAAGAAAAGTCAAGGTAGGCTAAAACAGCCGTGGAAATGTGAGAAATTGGGACAAAAATGCACAGACAGCTTCAGACTGTCGCTGTTTTGAGAGGTGTTTACCCTTCATGGGGTAAAAGTAGTTTTAAATCTCTCATTTGTGTTCTGCTGGGATTGAGTTGCATTTCAGCTCATTCTCTTGACTCAGCTGTAAGGGAGTCTTGTTCACCTCTGCAAGGGCAATTTGATTTGCAACATTAGCACAAAATCACTGGCAGCCTTGTCTGCTGCCATTACCCTTTAACAGTTATCGGGAAAGGCCAACCTAATTAGCATACATTTTGTGAAACTCAACACTTTTTGAACATCATGAGTAAGCTACAGTAAGTGTCATTCATCACTGTCATACAGCAATAGTGGGTTACGCAACAGCGTCTCTGCTAGCTTGCTAGCCCTGGGGCTAACTATGTTCCTAGCCATGTGTCAGATAAGCGGAGTCATACACACAACCCAATTCTGACAAGTCACATATGTTATGTGACTAGTGATTTGTTTAGGATTTTTCTCGCCACATGATGAGAAAAGTTACATTTGTATTTAGACACGCCAAGCCAGAAGCCTTAGTTGTAGCTTACCCTTCAGTGTCCCTTTCTTATGTTCCATCTGACAAGGTCAAGTTGCGACCTTGTCAGTGTTTTGATGTGTGCAGTCCTCCCCACATGAGCATTCACAAACATGTCAGTGTGCCTGTCAGTTTTCTTTCAACATTTTTGGTTGGTGTTCTTTATTGTTATCATCCAGATAGGCAAAACATTCCCCATTATCCAGATTTTACAGTTATTTCAAGAAGAAGCCTCAAAGTTTTGTCTGTTTTTAGAAAATCAAAACCTTCGCCAGAGATTTACATAATTAGTATCAGCTAATTGACAGCTCAGCCTTGCAATACCCCCTGTGTCATGCCCTCTGACCTTTGCCTTGACACCCATGATGCGCATGATACCCGCAGAGGATTCTGGGTAATTAACACCAGTGATTTCCAATCATGGTCCTGAGGGGTCAATTGGATTTTCAGCATCAAATGATTTGACAGGTCTAGTTCTGGTTCATGTTAACATACACATGTAGACATTAGTACGTCTTTATAACATCAAAAGCATCAAACCTGAAGGGACCAGAATTGGAATACTGGCTGTTTTTTTTGTTTTGTTTTTTGTTTACCATGTGTATGGTTCTTTGTTCTTACCTCAGTCAACTGCTTATTCAATATTATGTTACTTGCTTACTTATGTATTATGTTTATAAACTAATAAAAAAAACACTCAAATGTAACTTTTAAGTATAGTCACAATCAGGTACGTAATGGCTGTGGTAGTTCACCACACACAAAAACACAAACTGTGTTTCACTTACAGGGAGTGATTCTACACCACCACCTATCAGCAAGATGTCACCTATTGCAAACAAGTTTGAGGGCATTCCACACGAGCAAAGGTAAGGAATATTTACTGTGCTTTTGAGGAGAGGTACATACAGTATGTGCAGCATCTCCCTCTGTCCTGAGTCAAATTATATGAATTCACACAGCTAACTTTTGTTGGCAGAACAATTCATTATAATATGAGTGTGTACAACAAGTGTGTAGTAGCGAAGATCCTTAAGGCGGAGCAAGATACGTCGTCGTAGTTCATGTCTATGGGCGCAAAACGGGGATCACTTCCTCTGCATAAATGGAATAAAGGGGTGTGTCATGTCCATAGACTTCAATGGAACAGCTCTGCATAAAGGGGGATTGTGCCCCCCCCCCCCCTCCCTCTTGCGATTCGGGTTCCAGGAAGTGGCTTCTCATGAAGTATCTTGCTCCGCCCTTAACGATCTTTGGTAGTAGTTCTCTTAAAAAGTTTAACACACAAAATATATCACATGATGACATGAAGTCACATGACTGCTTGACTTCATGTGACTTCTTTCAAGCAGTCACGTGACTATAGGTCACCATGCGATTTATTCTGTGTGTTCAGGAGTAGGCCTCCTATGCCATGCTCCTATGCTATGAGTTAATTTCCTGTTGCATTAATTACAATTACTGATGATGGTGTTAGGATGAACATAAAAATGTTTTGTACCATTTTCAATTCAATTCAAGAAACGTTATTTATCCCCGAGGGGCAATTTCTCTATGTAGCCATTTTATTCATTTTTAGTCCAGTGTTATCGGTATATACAGTGCCTATAGAAAGTTATCATACCCTTTTGAAATAGTTCCTTTTTTTGTCTTACAGCCTGAAATCAAAACCCATTTTTAAAAAAATCTTTTCCAGTTTTATTTACAAATGTAGCTGTACAACATCAAAATAATGAAACAAAAGTCAACAGTTCTGAAAATTAATAAAAAATTAAAAACTAGAATAACAGGGTTGGAAAAGTCATCATACCCCTGACTTAATACTTTGTCAAGCTTCCTTTTGCTTTCATTACAGCCATCAATCTGTTTGGATATGTCTCTATTATAGCTTTGCACACCACAATTTTCCGTGCAGAATTGTTAAAATTTAGTCAAATTCTGTAGGGAATGGCGATGGACTGCTCTCTTCAAGTCAATCCACATATTTTCTATAGGATTTAAGTCAGGGCTCTGACTTTGCCACTCAAGGATATTCACCATCCTATCCTTAAGCCACTGCTTTGTTCTTTTGGCAGTATGTTTAGGATTTTTGTCGTGTTGGAAGGCGAATGACCTCCCCATCCTCAGCTGTTTAGGAGAGGGACGCAGGTTTTCCTCAAGAATTTTGGTGTACTTGGCAGCATCCGTTTTCCCTTCTATCCTGACCAATTGCCCAGTCCCCGCTGAAGAGAAACATCCCCAAAACATAATGTTGCCCCCACCATGCTTCAAAGTAGGTATGGTGTGTTTTGGGTGTGTTTGGGTGTGTATACTGTGTTTGGTTAGCGCCTGGAGCTCAGTCCAAAAACTTCAATCTTAGGCTAGCTTTACACGACAACGATCTGAACACAATCCGCAAAAGTGGCGTTGCGTTCCCACTTTTTATTTCGCGTTTAGACGAGCGTCTTTGGGTGGAAATCTGCATGCACACGGTGACGCAAAAGTGTGTGAAATTTGATGTAGTATGCATGCCAGGTGGCTAGGTGATACTGTGGAGCACTGCCAAACAACAACACCAAGAGCGCGCGCATGCGTTGAAACTTCCTTCTACTTTCTCCGTAGTAGCGCAAAATAGCCATAAGACTTAAAAGAAAATAGCCCACCGTCAAAAACCAAATCATGCCTAAGAACCGAGGCAAGACAGACAACTTTGTCTGGACAGACGAGGAGGTCGAGCTATTGTTGCAAACGACGTTGGATCACAAGTAATTAATTTGCCTTCTCTGTTCTGATATATCAGTAATTACTCTGCTTATGTGCTGAAAGGACTCCTGAATAGCTATCAAAGCAGCTAAGGCCACTTGAATGTCTGACTGATGGAAATAATCGACATGTTTGTTATTTTTTGGCTGTACTGCACATGTATATGACGTCAACGCGTATGCGAGGATAGCCAGCGTGAGCAGCTCAGAGCACACTTTTGCGTTGTCAACCCTTTAGACGGGAACGCAACGGTGGAGCGTTTTTAAGATTTCCACTCTGGAGGGTGGGTTCATTTTTTTGCGTTTTTAAGCCCCAAAAACGCTGTCGCCGTCTAAACGAAAGGCACATCTGATAAAATATTTTGTCGGTTTCACCCGGGAGCGTTGTCGTGTAAAGCCAGCCTTAGTCTCCAAAAAGTTCGATCTTAAGTCCCTTTCCCACCTAACTTCTAGAAGTTACCCGGACATATTTACCCGGTAGAGGCACGACACGGACGTTTCCCACATGAGCTTTATGTCCGAGTGAGATACGGGTAATTGTGTTCACACTAGACCCGAGTAGGAGCCGCGAGGGGTGGGGCAATGTCAGCACTTGCAGGGGGAGGGAGATGACGCTAAATAAATGCGTTGTTGTGCTGTGTTGCCTGGATGATGCGAACTTGCATCAGATCCAAAACATCATGAAACAACAGAAGTAGTTAGCTCGCTAGTCAGCGGGAGCTAGCATAGAGGAAAAAATAGCTAACGCCAGGACCACAGTAAACAATTGCTCTACTTCAACCCTCTCTGGTATAAACATCCAACACAACAAATTAATAGAAAATAATGACACACCTGGAAAATATATAAACAGCACACAGAGGTCTGAGGCTGAGGCTCCTTCCCAACTCCTACAAAAAGCAACAATGCTAAATAACAGCGACGTTAACTATTAGCTGTTAATTGCTAACCACTGTAATAAACAGCTAGTTGCAAGCTAATCGGCAACACTTCACGCTATTCACGTTTGCAAGGATAATCCTGCCTGTCATTGTCACCAAACACAACAACGTGATTGCAGTTTAAATTTTTATTGTACGTACACAACAAAATGTCACTGTTTTCTGTACTCCGGTGTTCTCGTCTGTGTTCATACTCGTAGGGCAATGTTTATCGTTACCATGGCAATTTGTACTTTCTGCCTCACGCTGCAAGCAGGCTGCAAGGGCGCATTTCTATACGTCATCGGTACGCCCCCCATCTCTTCCCAGAACTGTGCCGGCTGCGTTCCCACCTAGCGCACCCGGGTAACATCTAGAAGTAGTACTAGGGGGCTAGTAGGGTGAGTTCCGGGTAAGAAAATACCCGAGTTTTGCGTTCCCACATACAGCCATCCGTTTGATATCCGTTTGACATCCGGATGTCTTGCTCATGTGGGAAAGGGACTTTAGTCTCATCTGACCATATAAGCTTTTTCCACATGGTAGCAGAATATTCCAGATGTGTTTTTGCACTGAACTCCAAGCGCAATGTTTGGCGAAAACCAACACAGTACACCACCCAAAACACACCATACCTAGTGTGAAGCATGGTGGGGGCAACATTATGTTGTGGGGATGTTTCTTTTCAGCGGGAACTGGGCAATTGGTCAGGATAGAAGGGAAAATGGATGGTGCCAAGTACACCCACATTCTTAAGGAAAACCTGCTTCCCTCTCCTAGACAGCTGAGGATGGGGAGGTCATTCGCCTTCCAACACGACAATAATCCTAAACATACTGCCAAAAGAACAAAGCAGTGGCTTAAGGATAGGATGGTGAATATCCTTGAGTGGCAAAGTCAGAGCCCTGACTTAAATCCTATAGAAAATATGTGGATTGACTTGAAGAGAGCAGTCCATCGCCATTCCCTATAGAATTTGACTAAATTTTAACATTTCTTTACGGAAAATTGGGCAAATATTCCCCTATCTAGGTGTGCAAAGCTATAATAGAGACATATCCAAACAGATTAATGGCTGTAATGAAAGCAAAAGGAAGCTTTACAAAGTATTAAGTCAGGGGTATGATGACTTTTCCAACCCTGTTATTCTAGTTTTTCATTTTTTTATTAATTTTCAGAACTGTTTACTTTTTTTTCATTATTTTGATGTTGTACAGCTAAATTTGTTAATAAAACTGGAAAAGATTTTTTTTAAAATGGGTTTTGATTTCAGGCTGTAAGACAAAAAAAGTAACTATTTCAAAAGGGTATGATGACTTTCTATAGGCACTGTATATCTATATAAATAGATAAAAACTTTGTAAGTGAAGATCAATTCAAGCCTTAAACCGACAGTTATAGAGACAGTTATAAATCTCATGTTATTGTGATCTTAATGGGACATTGCTATGTTTTCTAGCACTACTTCTTGCAACCCAAAGTCTACACTCGGCCCAAGGGTTCTTCCCAAACTACCTCAGAAAGGTAAGTCCTCAGGATCATATTTCAAGATTTCTGAGAGTGCTCAGAAACTGTACTGTGATGGAGGAAGAAACTAAGAACTTGAAAGTCATCAATATGTAGCTGAGTCACTGGAAAGTGCTTGACTGTTTTGTAAGCACTTGTGATAAATTACAAAAGCTTATGTGCCTGTGCATGAGATGCATGCATGCATGCGTGCATGTGTGTGTGAGTGAGTGTGTCTCGTCTTGCTACTTCAGTTCTAATAAACCTACATGAAACACATGCTTTTAACCATAAGAGTGACTAGTGCTACATGCACAATTTAAGTAGTTACTGGCTACTAGAGGTAAGAACTCAAGATAATATCGGTCATTGTTTTTTCCTCGCCAGTGGCTCTGCGAAAGATTGACACCATCCACCACCCTTCTGTGGACAAGACCCACCAGCCTCCTGAGGTCTTTCAAAAATCCCCTGAGGTGTTCCAGAAGTCTTCTGAAGTGTTCCAGAGGTCACCGGAAGTGTTCCAGAAGTCACCGGAAGTGTTCCAGAAGTCACCGGAAGTGTTCCAGAAGTCAACGGAAGTGTTCCAGAAGTCACCGGAAGTGTTCCAGAAGTCTCCAGAAGTGTTCCAGAAGTCACCGGAAGTGTTCCAGAAGTCTCCGGAAGTGTTCCAGAAGTCTCCCGAGGTGTTCCAGAAATCCCCCCAGGCGCCCGAGCCACCCCACAAGTCCGTGTTACCTGACAAGCCCCAGCTGAGTGACCGCCCCCCCAAGCCACAGCCGTCTGATCTCCCTCCCAAGCCTGGGGAGCTGCCCCCCAAGCCACAGCTGTCCGACTTGCCCCCCAAGCCCAACTTAGGAGATCTGCCTCCCAAGCCCCAGCTGAAGGATCTTCCCCCCAAACCCCAGCTTGGGGATCACTCCCCGAGGCCAGGACCCATGGAGCACCCCCACAAACCACCCCCCGCGGAGATGGCCCCTAAACCGCAGCCCCCTGACACTCCGGCAGCCAATCAGCATGGAGAGACATCTCCGCACCCCGCCCAGCCCTCCAGCGAGGATACCAACGGAAGCCCAGTGTCCGCTCCAGAGACGCCGGTCCCCTTGCCGAGAAAGATCACTGTGGTGAGCTCCCGGTTACAAGACTCTTCTTACAAGGCCATGTGTGGTAACTTCTGTGAAAGTCCAGACAGACCGTAATGAAGTTCGCAGATAAATCAGAGCGGTAGATAAAACAGAGTGGCGACACTCCCATAGACCTCCATAGAAAAAAATGGCAGTGCTTTTTCCAGGCTATTTCGTCGTTATGGGGCTTTTGGAACTGTTTACAGCCAATCTCTTGGTCACTAGTCAATGAGTTAATTGATTACACCTTCCAGCATCAGAAGTACATCCCACCCTCCTGCGATTCAGCCATTCAGCACAGTTTTTTTTGGAACTTTTGATCGTGGCGGTAACATCAAAGAGTGTCGCAACTCTCTCTTTCTATGGCTCTGAGATAAATAAGCCATACTACGGCCAGAAAGACACTCAGGTGTATGTTCTTAACACTTAAGGCCCGTACACACTGACACAATACACAATATTTCGGACAAGATATTTTGCATGAAATTACATGTATTTTAATTAGTCTGTACACACAGAGGACGAAGTTCGTTGCGATGAAAAAAAAAAGTTCAGAACAGTCTCATTTGATGCGACATTTTGCATTCGAAAAATTGTACGAGCCTTTAATGGTTGTTGAGTGTCGTAAAGTGGGTGCAGCCATAGAGTTTGTTATTTGGTGAGCACGTGTTTGCACCTGCTGATGATGTGTTTGTGTTTGTGTTTTTTTTAGCAGGCAAAGGCAAAGACTCGGCGGGTCAAGACCATCTACGACTGCCAGGCAGATAATGAAGATGAGCTGACCTTTGTGGAGGGAGAGGTCATCATAGTGACTGGAGAGGAAGACCAGGAGTGGTGGGTAAGTACAGTACATCTGGCCTGTCTGTTTCCTCCTGCGGCGGCGGCGGCACACCCCAGCGAGCACACCCAGTCACACAGGCCACCTGTTATGACTCTCTCTGGGCCCCATAAAACATGTGTTATGGTTGGCTGGTGTCCATAACCAGCACATTTCAGACCGTTGGAGTGCATTTATGGAATGGTTTTATGGGGTGTGTGAGTGTAAGAGGCATTGTAGATACTCTTCCCCTTGCCAATTTGTTCAGTTCTGTTTTTTTTTTTTTTTAGATCGGGCACATTGAAGGACACCCGGAGAGGAAGGGCGTGTTTCCCATGTCCTTCGTCCACATCCTGTCTGACTGACACCCAGACGATGTGAATGACCACCCCTGAGTACACCCACCCCCACCCACCCCCGTCGCCCCGCTCCAGACCTGGGTCCTCTCCACTCCACACTCCGGTCGCCGAGGGCAACACTGTAAATAGCTGCTGCAGCGAGCCGTCAAGATCAAGCCGTTACGGAACACTCAGCGATATGAAAAACCCAGGACACTCCGCCCTCGGTTCGCTCTCACTCACAAATCGAAGAAACTAACCCCCCCAGCCCAGCCCTATACAAGACAAGGAGCCCATGCTGCATCTCCAGTACTGGAGATCTGGTGTGTGTGTACATGTAGTCTATGGACAAAGCTTGTCTGCTAACGAACGGTTTTCTCACCCGCACCCCCGAACACCCGGTTGACCAGCAGACAAAGCCCTCCGATCCCAGTACTTACCACACCAGTCTCGCTTGTACTGTTAGAGTGTGTGTGTGTATATATTACGAATGTACATATATTGGTGAGTGTGAGCGTGCGTGTGTGTGTGTTTGTATGTGTATATACTTGCCTGTGTTCGTGTATTAGAAAAAAAAACAAAAGAAAAAAAAACAATTAAGTGCATAATGAATTCATGTTCTTTGCCCTTCCTCTAACCACTCATTTGGGGCCAGTGAGCTTCTGACGGGTATGTGTGCAGTATTAGTTTGGACTGGATCTTCGTTCGGCTGTGACGGGAGGCGAGTCGGTCAGTATGGACAATGAAAGCCCGCTTCGCCTGCCCTGGCAACGGCCTCCTGGTCCAGTTGGACTCGCCGGCCC
Source organism: Sardina pilchardus (assembly GCF_963854185.1). Classification (NCBI taxonomy): domain Eukaryota; kingdom Metazoa; phylum Chordata; class Actinopteri; order Clupeiformes; family Clupeidae; genus Sardina; species Sardina pilchardus. The sequence goes on from NC_085012.1 coordinate 7,412,656, forward strand.
TCGGGATCATAGTGTTTTTGTTTGTTTGTTTGTTTGTTTGTTTGTTTGTTAGTTTGATTTCAAGTGAAGCATCTCTCTTAACTTTACCACTATAGCACGTCCACGGATGAGATGTATGTCCATTATTGTGTGTTTGTAGTTCTCGCTTGCTTTGTGTGTTTAAAAAAGAAATTGATAATGATTCTGTGACATCCACTGACTACAATAGTGGAAAAATATTGTAAAAGGAAAAAAAAACAACCTGTGAAGCCTCAAGGCACAGGTTAGCTACAGACACCAGCAGCACACACACACACACACACACACACTGACCCAGGATCTGTCCCTCTAGTTGTCCCTGTGAAGTATTGCAATGTATACACACAGCTCTGGGATCAGCTCCGTATATTTCCCACTCACTCACTATTTCTGGAACAGTCTCTCTCTCCCCTTTTCTCTCTTTCTCTCTCCTTGTTCATGCTACATTTCATACTGTGTACTTTCTAGCCAGTCACAACCATTTATCTCTAAAGACATTTTACTTCAACTATAGTAGTTAAGGTAGGCAAAGCTTAGGCCATACCTTGCTTTTTCTATCAGTGTTTCTGAAGGCTGTGAAGTGTTTTGATTGGTCGAACAGTGCAGAGACTTGCACCAGTGATTTGTGAAGGAGTTTACAGAATTGCATTGGGAGCCCACTGGCAATATAACACCCCTAATCGTATTTTATGTTGTCTTTTGTCATATTTTATGAGGTGTTTTGTCATGCGCAGAGGTGGAAAACTCCAGCTTCTGAGAGTAAGAGTCCGATCATGTATTCATGGATTTCATCAGGTCCCTTTCCACAGGTGTATTAATCTAGCACCATGCAATTTGAGTGATCTCATCAATTAGCTGCTCTACCTAGCTGAAGAGTTGTGCTAATTAGAATCAGCTGGTTTAAGTTAATGGTTGGCACAGATATGTGGTACTCACTGAAACTGGATAATTCCACCTCTGGTCATGCATCATATTTTCAATAGTCTTACGGGGGCCAAGTATGGTGCCACACTTCACTATTACAACAAGAGTGCACGTATGATATGAAGATCATGTCGGTAATACAACAAGAGTGCACGTATGAAGACCATTTCGGTAATACAAAGTGATGCAGTTTGGGATTGACACTTCTGTGCCCGTAGAGTAATGACTGGGGAAATCTGTACAAAAGCTACGTTGCAATTCATGTTATTTCGGTGACCCAATTTTTAATAATGTTAAAAGTTAACAGTGGAACAACTTGTCATATTTAATCTAGATTTCTATATGTCTTGTTCTCAGCTGTATAAGTAATATACAGTCATATGTATTATGAATATGATCCAACATTTAACATCAAGTTTCCCCATATAACTAAGCCCCTCCCCTAGGCCAGACATGCAACAGTACTGCAAGAAACAGATGGAATCGCCATGGATTTCTACTGTGTTCACAACTGACATGCGCCAACACACTTATTGATTATAGTACAGTACATCAAAGTATTTGAAAACTCACTGAAGCAGATAAACCGGTAATATACTTTGTAAACAACTACATTGTTCACTTTTCGAAATGCAGAATAGTGTTAGAAAATGTACGACATGTTGCACCTTGAGAGGGATGAGATGATGGTTAAACGTATGCAGTAAAACCCTTCCATTCAGTCCATTTAATGCTATGGCTTCTTTCTGAAACATTGCAAGGGACAGTTTCATTGTTGCTCCTTTCCTTATATAAATCACTGGGGTTGATTGAACCCACAAGTTGTGAGACCAGCAAATGTCTCAAGTTCATGTGAAATGGCCATAAAGATCAACCAGAGGCTAAGAACTTGTGCCGATAAATCAGCTTGGCTGAATGGAATTAAGAAATTGAAAGTGCAATTGTAGTGCAGTTTAACTTTCTCCCCCCCCCAAAACCTGTACTGAACTTCCAATACCTTGCACATGTAATGGAGATCAAAGAACATTCTTGCATTTCATTTTGGGAGGTGATGGCACTGCCATTCCGGTGTTTGTTTGCTGTAAAACTGGATTTAAATGTTTTGAGTTATGTTTTTTAAAGTTCACATCCTTATCCACACTGACTGCAGGACTATGTCCAAACCCCACGCAGGTGAATCCATCATCCCATTATACCGATTAAAGACTTTCTGTTGTAACCATTTTAGTTTCCATGGGATTTTCTGAGTACTGCACTAAGGACAAGTGTATTCATGCAATTTCAAAACAAATTTTAATTGCACTCAACGCAACTTACAAGTCAATTCATTGCACAAGTCATTCAGCAATAAGACAACTAAATACTCCACAACTTCATTGTGGTTACTACTTTAAATCTAAAGTAAAATACTTAATTTTTTACATCTTAACAAAATAAAACTAAAAATATTTCAGTGTACAACTAAAATGTGACAATTTACACATACCGAAGTGCTGGTAAACATAGAACAAAATAAACTTAAGTTTAAACTTTTAAACTTTCTGTGCCTTCTTCGGGGTTTGGTCAGCCTTGTCAACAGACTTGATAACCCCAACAGCCACAGTCTGTTTCAGGTCCCTGCAGGAAAACCGACCTATGGAGCAGGAAAGCCAAGAAATGAGCAGTTTGTTAATATTATACAGCACAAAAAAGCATGAGTAGGCCTACACTATATGCCACAGCTGGCGTGTGTGTGTCATGTTCTCACCTAAAGGAGGATACTGAAAGAAGCTCTCCACACACATGGGCCTGTTGGGGACCAACTTGATGGTGGCAGCATCCCCAGACCTCAGCAGCGGTGGTTTGTCCTCGAGCTTCTTGCCGGTGCGGCGGTCCAGCTTTTCCTGGAGCTCAGTGAAGCGGCAGGAGACATGCGCCGTGTGACAGTCCAGCACTGGGGAGTAGCCAGCCTGGATCTTTCCTGGGTGGTTCAGAATGATTACCTATAGGAGACAAAATGAAAGCCATTTTAGGATGTATACTGTGAGGAGCACCTCATTCAAGTTGCCACACCATCTGATGCAATAGTTGAAGTTAGCCTACAAATAGGATCCAAAGCTGCCATCTTTGCCCAAAAGCAGTTATGGCAAGTTGTGTTGCAATTTTGCTCTTGTGTAGCAAAGATCAAAGTGTGCCATCTTCACCTACCAAAGAGCACAGTATGCACTTGAAGGCAGAGGATAAAACATTGTAGTGCAAAACATCTGCATTTACAATTTCTTAGTCCCCGTGAGTTAAACAGGTGCGAAAATTCAATCCCCATGTTATTTTCCCATAGAAAAAAAAAAAAAAACTCAAGATACCAGATCTCCTTATTTGGGCAAAGATGGTGGCTTTTTTCTAGGCAAACTTCAGAGGTCTACAGTATGATTGGGATTGATGGTTACCTGGGCAACAAAGCTGTTGACTTCTGATGGCGGGTCCTGCTGGGCGTTGCCCGCCACATCTCCCCGGCGGAGGTTCTTCGATGAAACATTACGGATGTTGAAGCCCACATTGTGCCCTGGAAGAGCAGTCTGCAATCCCTGGTGGTGCATTTCAATGGACTTGACTTCACCAGTAAGCCTGGCAGGGGAGAAGCTTAACACCATCCCAGGCTTCAGCACACCAGTCACAATCTTGCCCACGGGGACGGTACCAACACCTGTAGACAGAGTCAACCCCATTAAAGGTGGGCCACACACACCCTGAACGGGTCAACTTTTCAGAAACTGTCAAATGACCTGAGCTCATGCCATTTAGGCCACTTTACATAGTGACAAGTGTTTATATGTTCTCATTTAAATAGCCTACATAGGAACTGTATTGTTAAGTACAGATTTTAAATATTCCATAAATGTGCACACAGGATCCCAGTGTTCAAAGCCACAGACATGCATTCTTGAAAAATCTGCTCTGGTAGAATTTGATGGATGCTTGACATTGCAACAGTACTTCGGTGGGACTGTGACATAACATCCTTCAAATAGTAGCCTTGAAGGAGATCACCTTGGCTGTGTCTCAAACTGCCTACTTGCAGACTTCAAAAACTTGCGTTTAGTGCAGATATTGGGACAATACTAATCATCGAAAAGTAGGCTAAACTGATGTAAGCGCTCACTCAGTGCACTCTAGCAGTGTAAAAAGTCAAGTATACGGTTTAAGAACGACCTTGACTGAGAAACACCCAATTTCTGGCCACCGACACTTGCCTCCAATCTTGTAGACGTCCTGCAGGGGTAGACGCAAGGGTTTGCTGGCTGTGCGCACAGGTGGATGAATGGAGTCAAGGACCTCTAGGAGAGTCTTGCCACTTGCGTTGCCTTGTTTACTCCTCACCTTCCATCCTTTGAACCAAGCCATCTAAGAGGGACATTCAATTGAGCGCATTAAAAAAAAAAAATCAGTTGAAAAAAGGTCAATAATGGCTATATGAAATGCCTTGTTGCGAATTACGCTACCTTTTGAGATGGCGCAATTAGGTTCTCCCCACTCCAACCAGAGATGGGCACAAAAGGCACAGAGCTTGGGTCATAGCCGATTTTCCTGATGAATGTGGTTACGTTCTTAACCACCTCGTCGAAGCGCTTTTGGGAGAATGGCGGCTCCGTCACATCCATTTTATTCACGCAGACAATGAGCTGTTTGACGCCGAGCGTGTAGGCCAGCAACGCGTGTTCTCTTGTCTGTCCATTACGCGAGACTCCAGCCTCAAACTCTCCTTTGGCAGCGGACACCATCAACAGAGCGACATCGGCCTATGCACAGACACAAGAAAGCAACGGTCATCGATGAACTAAAACGCATTTCCACATTGTAGTAGGCTAGTCCAAACTCGTATTAGGCCCACTTACCTGCGAAGCACCGGTGATCATATTCTTGATGAAGTCCCGGTGTCCAGGTGCGTCAATTATCGTTATGGTGTATTTGAGGGTGTTGAATTTAAGGAGGGAAATATCAATTGTAATGCCCCGTTCCCTCTCGGCTTTAAGTTTGTCTAGAATCCAGGCATATTTGAAGGACGTCTTGCCCATCTGGAGGAACAATGCAACACATTTTAGATAGAGCAATTTGGAATATTGGCTAGCAAAAGGAATAACGCTACAAGACAAACCTGTGCAGCCGCTTTTTCATACTTTTCGATGGTTCTCGGGTCAACACCACCGCATTTGTACACGAGGTGGCCTGTGGTGGTTGATTTTCCAGTGTCAACATGGCCAATTATGGCTAAGTTGATATGCATTCGCTCTTTTCCCATTTTAACCAAGTAAACGAGCAGACACAACCTTGAAGCTTATAGGTGTAAGTGTTTACCGCTGTCTTATTCCAGTTGGTTGACTTCGACTGCAGAAATGGATTCTTTTATGTTCTCAGTCCCGTAGGCATTAGGTGTAGGCCTATACAAATTAAATACAGGTGTGTCTCTTTGAATGTGTTCATCAGCTAATTAAGTAATTATGAGGCACCTGGTGATCTCTTGGAGGAAAGTAAGGCCACTGACAGCACTGATAGCCCAAGCACACCACTGACAACTGACATGATGATGCATAGTTTCCATGTAGGCAAGTCACCCTTGTTAAAGCCAGCATAGCAGGGCTAGTGGTCGTTGCTTCTTTGTAATCCAATTCATAACGGGTTTTTACATGTCCCCCAGGTGTGTCTTGAGCAAGCCGCCCACATCCTCATCGCCTATAGCTATGCAATTCATTATATTGCGCTCAACACAGTCAACAGCCTAATGACCTTGATGCTGAAGGAGAAATGTCACCATAAAAAATCCCCTTAGTCTTGTGTGATTAAACGAAAATGAAAAGGAAAGCCCTTTCTTTTTTCATTCATCAAAAAGCAGAGCTTGCACTGTGTAGGTCTGAACCTGTGCTGGGTACAATGACGTTTCTCTAACCCGGAAATAGCAAACAGCTGAACGAAGTAATCGCTCTCCCTGAGCTTAGCGTGGTACATGGAAACCTATTTTACATCGCTTCTACAGTAAAGGTAGGTCATATTCGGACATTTTCCATTTCTGTCTCAGAATGTAGATGGATTTAGGGGAGTTAGATTCGATAGCAGCTTATTACATTTAGAAATGTTTAATGAAAATGCAACAGTCGATGAAGGTAGCATGTGACAGAGCGGTTTGGATTAGCGTGGTGATAGAGTGAAAATGTATCAGCCGCATAGTTTTACTGTATCGCAAAATCGGTGTTGTAGACTATAGTGGCATGACTAAAACGGGAAACATATGTAACATCATTTATTATTGTAGCTCACATTTACACCCGTGTCCAACGAAACAATGCTCGTGAAACAATGGCTCATTTCGGCACACATGGTTTATAATGCTCTTCCATGCTAGCGGTTAATGGGCCACTACGAAGGGAAAGCCAGTAATAAATGAACTGTGCAACAATTGTTCCAAATACAGCTGGTTGGTCGTGCTTAGGTGCAACGTAACGTTGGAAAATGACCGCAACAGTGATCTGTTGGTGCTGTTAGTTTGTTGCTACTTTTCTGTAGGCATCACACCCTGTCCCTGTTGTCACAATGTAACATTAGGCAGGGCATACGGAAGCCGCTACACCACTGACCGCTAACCTGGCATTTGTCAGAGGTGACAGACGGGAAAAGCATAATTTGAGATCTTTCATGATCAGCGACGTCCGCTTATTTGTTGAATAATGCTATATTTTGCCTTGGGCGTCAACTCACTAGAGACCGTATGGAGTTAATAAGCTACACGAGGGCACTACCGTTTGGCAAGCAGTGATAATTTCCTTTTCTGTCAGGCACCGAAAAAATATGCAACTTGATTTCAGTCCATCATGGAATGGCATCGAAAACTTGAGCTATAAAACTCTCTTATTGCCTTCCAGTTGCATAAATGTCGTGGATTGATGTCATTCCCATGTAGGCTACTTCCGATGGAAAGACTCGGTCTCTTGTCATCGGACATTTATTCAACGTGAAATGTATGATAACTGATAACATATGCTTATTTTAATGGCAAGAGCAATTTATCAAATGGTTGTCACGTTCTGCAAACGCATTGTAGTCTACAAATAGCAGTTGGGTCGGCTGTGGGCGCACTGTTATCGCCATCCATCTTTATAATGGGACCGAAATCCTATCTACGTTCCTAAGGGATACATTATGTAGCCTACTTTGCCACAAGTCCTGCACTGTGTGATTTGAATTCCATTTAGATGCCCAGATCATCTCACATGGTTCTCTGGAATCTGTGCCACGAATTACTGTCCTGCTTATTGCCTCACTCCGGCTAGTTTAAGGCATAGGCGTATGGTCTGAAAGTAGAACCAACTACGTTCAGGAAGCTGAGCGTCGGTGAGGGTGTACATGTAGGTAATGCGACGCGGGCTTAACGCTCCATTCTATATAGCCTGGGTGGGGATCTCCTGTATCTCAAAGCAACGTTAGAGCCAGGAGCGACCAGCATGCTCCATTGATCTCCATTCCGGACCATCTGGGACTGTACAGTACGCACATAGTAGCGGGGGAGGAGTCAGTTGGATCTGAACGAGCTGTGTGGGTTTTCTGTGTGTCATGTAGCCTACAGCATACACTGCACTAGACCTGTGGTGTGGTGTGGTGTGGTGTGGTGTAGTGTAGTGTAGTATTATGTTATGGTGGTGCAACAGCTCCATTTGCAAGCTGATGCCTCAATGATGATGTGTAAACAAAACACACCCAGTCCTGAGTGATGGGGGCAGAGGTCAGTCAGTGTTTGACAACACATGACCTCTGGGGGGCCTTCTGGGGGTTTAAACCATGGCACAGTAGTTTACCCCTGCAGAGAGCTACCAGGAGTATTCATCCTATCCTGCATGGACACATGACATGAGCCATTCCCAGCCAGTTTCATTCCCAGCCAGTTCTGGAAAATTGTTCTTTTGAGAGAAAAGGGGGGCATCTTTTTACCTATCTTACATGCCAGTGTCCATGTAAGTGTTCATTCATTGCATTAAATAAGGTACCCTCTCTTTTCTGTCTTATTTCCTAGATGACGAGAAGAGCAGTCAGCCTTATGCCCTCCCTGTTTACATTTTCACCCCTAGTCATTTGTTAATAAGAATTACAAAATAGCTAAATAGCTCAAGCTGATCTAATATAGTGCAGGCTTCCATGCTGCCTGCTAGCTGGCGTGTGTGTGCTCAAAAGGGACCTTTGCCCCACCGACACAGCCAGCCACAGTAAACTGGCTTTGCCTGCATGGGCAATCATGTGGGTCAAACAGCGGAAGTCGGCCTGCGACTGAATGGACACAGATGTTGCGAATGACCCTGCACTGTTTAGTGGGGCACCACAGTTGACAGGTGTGTGTGATGTTTGTGCCACCCCTGCTGCCAGATACTCACTGAAATGCATAATGTACTGTACGTGTGTCAAACAGGGTGTATTGTGTTACAGTTGCAATTTTCTGCTCACTGGTTGCCAGTTTCAGTGAGTTCAGTTACTACAGTGCACAGGATTGGGCTTAAGGGCTTTTTGTGTCTGAGAATTAGGCCTTGAGTATCAGGGCACAAGATGGGCACCACCGTATTGCAATGGGGTGGGTGCGTGCGTATGAGAAGGGAGAGAGGTTGAAGTTCTTGGTAAGAAGATTGCTGATCAGAAAGCCAAAAAGTGTTCCTTCAAGTGTCATGTTGAAATACACAGCCTGTGAGTCCAAGTAATTGCCTACCTTACCTAATGAGCAAATTGTGGCCGTGAATTGTGTTTTCTTTGGCTTTTATTAAGTCGATATAAAGACAGAGTTTTGATAACTGGTCAAGTGCCATTTCCTAAAGGAAAGTTAATCCCACTTCCTTTACAATAACTGATGCTGCATAAATGCAGAAGGCTTGCTTTGTGCTTGGTGAGATGTGTTGGCATGTTTTGACGTACCTGTTTATCACCATATCAGTTATGAGAGGTTGCTCACCTATGCAAAACAAAATTGGAGCGCACTGACGCCATCGAGCTTACTTGGGTGAGGAAATGTTTGTTTGGGTATCTAGGCTACTGCATGAGTACATGTTGAGTAGACTTACATGTCAATTACTTTTTTATTTATCCGAAATATAAGTCGCTGTTGACTTTGACGTCAGCGTGGGATGGGTGAGCTGTAAACCTAAAGCTATTTCCGACCCACTCCCTCGAACGCGCCCAAGACTTGGCATATGCGTCCCTGGCGAGGGTCAGCGCAATAGTAGTGTTATTAACGGCTGAACGGCTTGAGGCACAAAGTAGTGACACTTACTGTAACTATTCAACTAAACTCAAATGTCCATATTGAGGTTTTCTTGGAAATACAGTGGCTTGAAGCTGTTGTCATTCGTCATGTGATACCTGTTCGCGTCACGATTTATTTGCGCCGATGTAAGTATTTGATTGAACTGAGCGGTTTTAGGTCATTTATTTGTAAAGTTATGATGTAATGGGTCTACTTTCAACACTGATCGTATATAATGTGATGTAGATGTACCCTACCTCATCTGTAATTCGTAGTGTCTTGTCGGTTAATCAGTTATTTCGTTCATGGTAGGTTCCTGAAAAATAACTGATTTCTCCGGCCATATGGGGTTAGTTATGGTGATCGCTGAAATGCGCGATTGTCAAGCATTTGGATATACTGGATTGTCTCCCCCCAACGTTTCCACCGATGTTTCTGGGTCGTTGACTCTCCGTGTGTAGCCTACAGAACGCATCTAGGTTACATTTTGCATATGAATTGGTGAATTCGGGTTAATCGAGCATTTCTTGCTTTTCTGATACACAGCGGTTCCAAAACACTCTTAACCGTATACGCACAGATATGATTTTGTTGCACATATATGCAGGCTATAGAGATATTCTAATAATTGACTAAAGTTTCGGTCTCCTTTCAATCAGTTAAACGGAAAAGGCCATATCAAATATTGGTTTGTGTCTGAAAGAAATCTTTCCACGTGTATGTTTTTGGCACCATCAAGCTGTGAACGTTAAAACACGTCTCGCAATGTCAGGAATGCGCACCTCACCCTGAGAGTGTCAGGAACTATTTGCTTTTTTCCCCTTCGAAGAATGAAGCAAAAAAAGACCCCAGCACAAACTTCCCTCGTTGGTCAAAGCACATTAATCATCAAATGAAGGTCAGTTGTGCTTGGGAGGGGTTGACTGGGAGGAATGGCTGAACTCGTTGCTTTCCCCCCTGATTGTAGTTCTACATGCCTGTACATGTATCTAGGCTACCTGCCCAGGAGTATGTGTCTGTGTGGTAACAGAGGGTGTTTAACTTGGACAGCCACAGTTTCTCCAAGGTGCAATGCTAACATGCAGTTGCCAGCACTCAATAACTCATCTGGAAACTCCAGTAATCTTAGTACTTCAACTTTGTACCAAAACGAAATAGAATGTGATTGAGGATTGTACCTCTAGGGCAGGAGTCTCCAACAGGTAGCTCCCGAGGTACCAGTAGCTCTCCAAAAGGTTTGAGGAAGATGCTCATCATAAATCTGATAAGTCATTAGGATTTATTTATTTAGGCAACTGTAGACTGTAAAATACCTGTTTGTTCAGTTATATATGACAGGCCCTTTTTTAAAATATTTTTTTAGAGTAGGCTATGCCCCCTGCCATGGAATGAAGACGGTCAGGATTTAGACCAGGGGACAAGCTGTCACTTAGCTTGTGAGCCACTTTTCTGTTTTCATGCACACTCTCTCTTTCTAGCTTACTATCACTCTCTCTGTCACCGCAAAGGCAAGCAAAGGTGAGCAAAGTAGGCGTTAGGTGTTTCTATGGATATGTCTAGCCTGTATTACCCACCCCTCGCTGGGTCCTTCCTCTTTATAGTACACTTGAAGGGCTTCTCTGAGATGTGAATAACACAGTGCTTACAATAGATGTGCTGATGATAAGTTATAGCCAAGCACTGCCTTATTACTTTATCCCAGAGGAGGTGTAACCAAGTCTGCAGTGTATCTTTAGCATTGACATGGAAACATGCAAAATGTCCTTTGCATATGGACGCTCGCTGCAGCCCTATAAATAAACTGGGCCACTGTTTCTTTTAGATAAAAGCATACTCATAATATCTCTGAACTTCCTGCAGAAAGGTCAGCATCGCATTCCCAGGTTTAGGTTATGTGTGGTGGCGCATGTGCTGGTGGATGTTGGAGATAGATGCTTATTTATGTAAGCGATGCCTCGCTCGTGTTGGTGTGCTTCGGCGTGCCAAGCCCATGTGACTCGCTCCCTCTCACCTTCCCACACACTTCCTGAGTGAGAGTCGCCGCCGAGCAGGGTTGCCTGCCGCACGCGGACGATCCGACAAGTAGCGGGGCTGCAGGAGCAAACGGCCCCCATCTGCTGCCCCGTCCGTGCCCAGTCCGCACCCATTCCGTGCCCAGTCCGCTCCCAGACGCTGTGGAGGCACCCTCACGGCGTCCCACTGAGCCCCATCAGCAAGACTTGTAGACTGAGCTCCTGTTTTTGTCCAGAAAAATCGCACATTTAGATACACCAGGCAGCAGCCTCAGAATTTGACGGGTTAAACTTTTTGAGATGCAAAATGCCCCCGTGTTACTAATGCCAAATTTGACAGTAGATGCTAAATATCTTGTGGTAGCTTTGTCAGTGTAGGTTTTTTGGAAATCATAGGCCGATATGAATTCTTTGAGAATGAATTAATCAGTGAATGAATGAATGAAGGAATGAGTGAGCGTTATTGTCATTGTAGCAAATGTAGTATGAAGTAGTAGTGCAGTTCTGTGTTGTACCACAGCACGACACAAGAACAAAACACAGTGCGCAGAATGCATATACTAAATGCGTAATACATTTGACAAATATGAGGATAAAAGATGTAATGATGCCTTGTCACAATGAAACGGTATGCGGAATTGGAATTATTAAACATTTCTTTGTGAGGGACCACATGCTTATTCATTTTTTACTTTGGTTCATTGAATAAACAAAATGAAGGAGAGTATAGAGCTTCAGTATGTACATGCAACTGAGGTGAATCTGAGGAATCTGAGATGTGCACACAGATTTCTTTCCACATTTGATAAAGTTATGCCCTTTACCTGGCGAACAGAACATCCAGAATGCTCTATAGGGGGGGGGGGGGGGGGGTTCTGTCAGATTTCTTTGGATTGGAGTAAAAAGGGGGGGGGGGGGGGGGGGGGGTCTTTCATTTTCTGTAACAAAGCCTTCATGATCATGGCTTCAGGCTTGACAAGGTTAATGGGAAGGCGCTACCATGGCAACTGGTTTGATGGTGACAATGGTTCAGCCCACTGAGAACCAGATCTGTTGACCATGTGCCACATGAACAAAGCCAGGCAGCCCTCAGTCTCCCATTAGATTTGGCATCTTTGGATTTGTGTGCTGCAATGCACTGCACTGCACTGCACTGGGTCTGCACCAGTCCCCCAGTGGTGTGATAATAGCTATGCTGGTGGACGCAGGTTGGGATGAATCACATGCATTCTCTCTTTGTTTTTTTGTCTTTTTTTCTCTCTGTGGTCAGCAGTGCACCCGCACTGCCTGGGCTGCCCAGACCCCCAGACGGCAGGAAACGGAAACCCGAGGCCCGGTGTGTGTTTGGCTGCTCTCTCTATCTGCCCCAGGATTCAGCCTCGTGCTGCGCTCACGCTAGCATAGGCACTTTCTGCAGGGAGGGCTGTTGCTTAAGGGACTTATAGACCTTATTTACGCCATTTTCTTGAGGTGTCAGTGCATCGGTAAAAAGGTGAGATTGAAGACTGAGGGCTTGGTAAATATATTTAGCCAACTCCTTTTTACTCTGAGAATTTTCTAGATATACCTGTTGAACCATTTCTAGACTTGCTTCTTTCCCTCTTGCTTGCTGTTCCTCTTTGTATGTCTCTGGGCTAGTTGTTGAAACTGTGTTTCTGGAAGTCTGTTAAGATGCTTTATGAACGACACTGCTAGGTTAAGATGGATTGCTTGCCATCTGGTTTGCTGAATTGTTTTCATTAATAAACCCCTAAGTCAGAATTTATTTTCTTTCAAATGAAGGAACAATCGTGTGATGAGTCACCCACTGTGTTGTTTTTGAAGACCCATAGATCTTTTTTGTGGTCTCTCAAATGGCCACCACATCCTGCTGCTGTCTTCTTAGTCACTATAGGAGCTCTCTCTAACCTGCTGTGCACATCATCTGGCCATTAACCAGTGCCTTAGCTCAGAGGAGGGTGCCGCGACCGCCAGCACAGAGTGCTTTCCATGTGGATGAGCAAGTTAATGGTTATGTTCCAGAGGTCATCGTAGAGAGATGCATGTGAAATTTAACGGCAAGGGCAAGTGACCGTTGTTTTCCTCTAATGGGCAGTGATGCTGTTCTCCAACAAGCTAGCGAAACCTATTTACTTTGGTGAGTCTTTACCAGTCTGCTGGAGGAAACAACGCAGTTTCCACATCCTCTACTGAAATTACTGCTCGCGGATGGCTCACTATCAAAAGGAAACTGTGTGGTTGTATCATGATTTGAATATCCTTAATGCAGTCTCCAGATTTTAGTCATTTTCACACTAGGCCTGATCCATTATTTATCCTAAAGCTGCTTGTTTCACCAGATCAAGCTCTGTGCTTCACGTCATATGGTAATGTAAAAGCTGATAACTGGCTGGTATCTTCTATTTTCTGTGCAGATTTGTTATGTAGTCTGTCTCTCTCCGGAGCAGTGTTGACCAGATGAGTGAGAATATTAAGAAACAAACCTTCAGCAGAGGCTCAGATGAATTATTTAGTCTGTGCTCTTCACATTCTAGGCTAATAGGCTAACCACTGTGTGATCGCAGTAAGTCCGCAGCATTTGGAGCCATGGTGCCTGGATTATAGCAGCCAGATTCGCTTAAATAGCACTTCAGACAAAGCACATAATCTACGAGTCTCTGCAGATCCAAAAAGAGCCACCCTATCACAGAGACACTCTGGTCTCCATCCCGTCCCAAAAACCTGCGGCCTATGCGTTCCCGCGTGCCCGCATGTGGCGGTTTCCGTGGCCACCGAAAATGCCCGGGCCCTCTCCGCAGTTAATAAGATAAGCGGCATTTAGGGCTGGTAGGCTTATGTAAGCGACTCTATTTCTAATGTCAATCGGCCCCCGCTGCTGCTGTTGCCGCTGAAAACGCGAGCGCGAGTGTGTGTGTGTGTGTGTGTGTGAGTGAGTCAGTCCGCTCGCTGCCTCCGCGTTTGAAGCTCGAGCAGCCAGGGGCCCGGTGCCGTTGCCGTGGTAATGCGAGCTCCGAGTGCCGGAGCTTGTTCTCTCTGCTGGTGTACCACTACCCTCTTTGGAGTGCCGAGCTCCATCAGTTTGCCCCTAGCCTTCGAAATCAATGGGTTCACCTTGGTGATGGCTTGGATAATGTATTTTATTGAATAATATAGTGGCCAATATGACCGCAGCGTGCATCTCTCTGCTTTGGCTCCCCGGTGTCTCTAATAGGCTGAAATATTGACCAACAGGAAGGTTGATCAGGGACTTATGAAAATGGCCCGTCTGTCTGTGTGTGATGAAACTGTTTCCTGATAATCTGCTTCAAACTTTCCAGAGTTTCCCATAATAGGCACCCTGTCTGTGAGTCATGTGTGTCGTTTCAGTTCATGTTTTTGTTCATGTAAATGTTGTTGTTGCCATGTGTGCCGATCGCCGTTGTGTAGGGAAGTCCATAGTTAAATGAAGTGCCTAAAGAGTGTCGAGTCTCACGAAGTAACTGGCTGTTCCTGCTACATGTTTTGGTTTGTGTTGGTGGTTTCAAGATGCCTCGTTTCGTCTACAACTCGTGGTGAGGTCCTTTATGCGATTCTACCCAGTACAAAGATAAGAGGTTGATCTCAGTCAGTGCTCGTGTGTGTAAACAAATACCTGTCAATCTGTTACTTCGTATGGTAGTACGTTCCATGGTAACAACCGTGGAACTATATACAAATTCCCCTTTGTTTTTCCTTCTTCAGTGACGGACTAATGTGACAATGTGACGGACAAATGAATCTCCTGATGTAGTTGCTGCAGAATGCTGGAACAAAAGCTCCAACAACACTAAGCAGATCCTAATGCTTTTACCCTCAGGCACATCAAAGATTTTTTTTCCACTGAAAGTGCTCCAGTCAAAGAGGAGTCATCAGATACCGTGAGAACCGTTGGGCAACAAAAGGAAAAGACAGCCTAGACCTTTTAACGCCCCACACTCAGACTGGCATGGCTATGACATTGATGTGGAGTTGCATAAATCCAAGTTCAGATTGGGACGACGCGTTGCGGTCCTGAACAGATGTTGATGAAACAGCTGGGCGGCGGCGCACGACGGGCTTAGTCGGCCCGCGGTTGTTGAGTGGTGACGTGTCGCTGTTGCCAGGTAAGAAAGGACACCGTCACCTAGAACAGCATGTCCAGACGCGTCGATGCCCATTGGTCCCATCCTGCTCATCTGCATCTTCTGGACCTCCCACCACAGTTAGGTGGGAAAAATGATAATCCCATAGACCATTGTGTGCGAGCGGGGATGCGAGTTGAAAGGCTAGGGGTCAATTTGACTAACAGGCCGCTGTAACGAGTTTGGCCTAAACAAGTGGAAGAATCGCTAATAGGGCACTTAGCCTTCGCCGCAGGTCCGCGTCCAGAGGTCAGGTTAACGTTTAACATTGCAAAAGTGGTTTGCTTTTTACAGGTAATTCTCATTTAGCAACCCACTGACCTGTGGGACAAGGAGACCATTAGCAGCATTTGCAAAAATCGCATTGCGGTGTGTGCTAACTGCTAAACTGTCCCAGATTGAGGTTTTTTTTTTTTTTTTTTTTTTTTGTTGAGGCAATATTCCCACTAGCACTCCAGCTGCAGTTATGTAGTCATATCCTCAGCATGGGGGTTGTTCTGTGCCATTTTAAATCCATTAGTTCCCCTGTCCCTTAAAGAGCTATCCCTCCCTGTCACTTATCAGCTTAGAGCCGTGTCCCAGTTGTAGAGATGGCTACCCAAAACACATGCAGCCAGACATCTGGACATTGCCACTATGGCTGGGGCATTACTGGAGTACTCTTTAGCAAATAATCAGACACTTCCCTGAAGATCACCATGCACGACAGACATGGTCACAAACAGTAGAGTATCTTAGCAACTCTACTCTCACAGAGTCTTAACACTGTCTATGTCGGGGTTCGGAGGGGGGGGGGGGGGGCTCCCTGTTTTAAGATGCACCTGCGTACAGTGTTGACCGCAGCAAGATGAGTGTGTTTGTGAGGATCTCTGTGCTGTGTGAGGGACCGGGTGTGCTTTTGAACATTAGTGTTACCAGCAGTGTGTTCTGTCCATGACTCCTGGCCTCCCAATCAGTTTTCATTGGCTGCCTCCAAACATAAAAGTGTGAGTGGAATTTGAAGAGCAGTCACATGGCCACCTGGCAAGGAAGTGTGTGTACTAGAAGGAGACGCACTACTGAGTGTGTGACCGTGTAGTGATAGGTTAGAGGTACTCCGCCTTGGAGGCAAATAGGAGACGCACTACTGAGTGTGTGACAGTGTAGTGACAGGTTAGAGGTACTCTGCGTTAGAGGCAAATAGGTCACGGCTGGCTGAATGCCCCCCCCCCTTTCCCCTCCCCCATACCAGGAAGTGGCACTAAGGAAAGTAGATTTCGACAGTGACCCTGTTCCTTCTAAAACCCAGCTCTTGTATAAAAGGAAGTTAACTTTTCCTGTCACGGCAATGGTTATCGATACTTGTTACTCAGTTGGGGCTGGTGAATATGATGAGAAAATAAGAGTTTGAGAGCATGATTCCAAATGAATGTGCTTACAGCACCAGTTCACATGCACACTGTCAGGGTTGACTAGTTCTGCATTGGTGACTGTACCTACTGTGGGAAGTTTCTGTGGTGCACAAGTTTAGTCTGAGCAGCTTGTTGTTACTCAGTGGCTCAAAATGCATTTCCTCTCCACGGGGGAGAGGAAGAGCCTACCCTGTAGTGTAATCCAATAATACACACAGCTGCTGCATTTTAGTCACCTGGGAAGGAAGAAGTCCAAACAGTATATAACCTCCCCAGTGTACACCGAAAAAACTCCTGACCAAGCACTTGGCCGGCCCGGGCCTCACGCCGGATGCGCTGTGCAACATCAAAGTGAGTTCTCCCCGAGTGTACTGGCCGTGGCCTCTGTATGATGACCGGTTGCGCTCAACGCTGGCTACGCCGGTGAGGAGTTTATTTTCGTTGCCGGCTATTTCTGCGAGCGGAGTCGCTCGTGTAGGTGGACCACCTCAGACTAGTTACAGGTGCGTTTGTGGGGGGGTGTCCATTTCCAGGCAGAGGACATAAGTACCCCCCCCACCCCACCCCAATCCAGCCTGCCCTCCACTGACTTCCAACCACAGCACTCCGCACCTCTGTCACGTACTGTAGAGCTGCTGCCAGCCAGGGTGGGTTGAACTGGCAAAGGGGAAGCCAGGCGGTGAGGGCACTGGAGCGCAGGAGGAGGGAGGGAGCCAGAGAGAGAAAGAGAGAGAGAACAGAGAGAGAGAGAGAGGGAGAGAGAGAACAGAGAGAGAGAGAGAGAGAGAAGGCTGGAAAAGCTGAAGCCGGCGTTTGAATGAGAGGAAGTGTTGCACAAGAGGAAACGGCTCCCGCGCCTCCCATGGTCCTACTGCCCCGCTGCAAGAGAAGAGGCCGTCTAAAACGCTGATACCTTGAGCAGATGGAGAGGGGCTGTAGACAGAAATGAAAGAAGGGCTGAGGAGATTAACCCAGAAAGTGACACGGAAGAGACAAAAGTGAAGTGAGAGGGCATTCATACAAAAGGATCTTTGCACAAGAATGCTTGTCAGTTTGCAGCAATAATGCACACTGTCTCCATGGTGATTTTGGGAATCTACTGTAGATCCAGACCCAGATTTGGTATTTCTCACATATTTGTCTCATAATCTGGAACAACTCAGATTGTGACAACACAACAGCATGGACCATGTTGCTTTCGACAAGACACTCCTATCCTCTTGTACTAGTATTGACAGATGCAGTGGTAATGCTAGCTAAGGTCTCCTCTGCTCTGGAGCATAAACACTATAAATGTTTCTATAGTCTATTGTTGTAGCTGTGGCTCTGTAGCTTAAATGTTACTCTATTTCTGTTAGTCGTGTTGGCTGAAAGCGTCTGCCAAATGAAGAAATGGAAATAGATATGTAAATGGAAAGACCCCAACATGTCTCTGACATTGTGAATATTGAATATAGGTGTGAAAAGGCCAAGTTCAGCCACGCAAGCACACACACGCAACACCTCAGCAACCTACACATACAGTACCGGTAGATGGTGATCTGAGTAGCGGTGCATTAGCGCAGCAAGAGGAAGTGGCACAAGGAGATTGCCCTTACCACTCGTTTTCTTGCACGTCACTTACCGGACTGGCTAAAGCATGGCTCTGATTCTCTTGAGATTATAACCACAGATGTTTTTGCGTAATTTCAAGTTTGACGTATACAACCATTAGCTTCATTTGTTCATATTCCAGCTAATGTGTCGTGGAACGCAGCGGAGGCCGTTAGACACGTTATCGGCGGGCGGGGAACGTTTTGAGCATGTCTGTGGGTGCACTGACTGGTGAAGACCTAAAATAGAAATGGAGAATTAGAAATGAGGAAACTCTCGGAGAGCTTCTGGTTTGTTTGCACTCTGGTGTCTGTGCTGCCTTTTTTTTTTTTCCTTTCTTTTTTTGGTCTTTGATGTGCTTGAGTGGCCACTGAAACCTTGTAGTATATACTGTGAAATCATCTTTTTCTGAAATTGGCCAAACATTAAACAGACTTTCTTCAGCTTTGGAGACCAGTAATCCTTCAGAGTGTGGAGGGCTTTAATTGCCCAGTGAAAGGGCAGTGTTCACATGTAAGCTTTTCTTCAGCTGGCCGATCGAAGAGATTTCAGAGCACAAATATGTGATTTTTAGAGATTCAGAAACGGCTGATACGGTGGGATCATGGACTCTGCGCAGGGAGTGATGCGTAGAACTAAAGGGCCTGGTTCGTACCAGATGGGTGCAAATCCATATTATCAGACCATGCGCACACACACACACACACACACACACTCTCACACACTCTGATGCACTCTGATTCACTCAGCCACATTTCCTCTCTTGAATATATACAGCTGAACTGTGTACCAAGAGAGGCTGTAGATCTCTCCCTCTCTTCTCTCTCACTCACACACACACACACACACACACACACACACATATTCATCTGCATCAACCTTGGGTGGGGCAGTTCTGGCTCTAAGCAGAGCCCAGCAGCTCCTTCTTACCGGTAGTGGCCCAGTGCATTGCAGCAGAACACACACACACACACACACACACACACACACATACACACACACAGAGGCACGTTTGCATTGATCCTCAAGAAAACAATAGCGAGGTCCAGCCCAGCCCAGCAGCAGGGCACTTGGCCAAGAACAGCTGATGCAGCCGTTAGACTAGAGCAATGTAATAACCACGGCATAACCATCAGGAGCCTCTAAGCTGCTTTTGTGGACAGCGTTCCTGTCTTTAGTCAGCGTTGGATGTTGATTCGGTTTGACAACTGTAATTGATCTGCGCAAATTGCACTGTTAGCGGTTTGAGCAGACAGTCACCTGTGTGTGTTTGTGTCTTCTGTGTGTGTGTGTGTTTGTGTCTTCTCTGTGTGTGTGTGTGTGTCTTCTGTGTGTGTGTGTGTGTGTGTGATAATTGGCAGTCGCCACATATCATGGAGAAGGCGCTGTTTTTTGTACCCATGAACTGAGACCAGAGGCATAGGCTACTGGGTTTGCAATGCTGGTGTCTAAAATGGTTTGTGTTCAATTAAATTCATTGTAAAATGTGAACACAAATAAAGGTATTACAATGTGTGTGTGTGTGTGTGTGTGTGTGTTACAGATTCTGAGCGTCGCGGGATAGACTGACCTCGGCCGAGCGCCAGGCAGGGCCTTGCTCCTCACACCTCAAGAGTCTGCCTGCTGGTGAGTGTCCATCGGCTGCCCACTGCCGCGGGTCCCAGACCCTCGTGCCGGTCACTGTTTTAATGCTGATGTGGCCAGAAGTGTGTGTGTCTGTGTGTGTGTCTGTCTGTGTGTCTGTGTGTCTGTGTGTGTCTGTGCTGCTGTCTGCAGGAACTTCTCTTTGTGTCTGCCATTTGTGTGTGTGGTGTGGCAAGAGCTGTTATTAGCCTCTCAGAAGTGGAAGTGGATCTTGTAGGCCACATTGTTTGTGTGAGATTATATCAGTGTTGATATTCCAGCAGAATGTCATCAGAAAGGACCAGTGTGCTGCAGTGCAGTCATAAACCAGAAGAGTGCATGCAGACGTGCCCTGCCATCCTGAGGCCTGTGATATGCTGTAGGCAAGGCCTGTATGCAGTACCTTACTGATGCTCATTGTGTACTAGCCTCGTTGACCCCAGACCCTTCTCAATAGGGCTCGGGCACACGCCTTGCATTCTAGGAATATTGCCGCCATGTTGGTAGCGCACCGAACGTAATATCCATTCATTCAGATGCAGAAGACAAGAAGCAGAAATATAGTATTAGTGATTATTTTCCTCTTGCGATCGTGGGTTGCGCCGTTACACCCCACTACACAGCAACATATAGACGAGCCCTATAGACAGTGGAGGTTCATTGACTTGCGACTTCCAGTGGGGACGTAACTAGCTTTGAAAATAAACTTAAATTGGTGCATTATACTCTTACCAAATTGTTTCAGAAGTGTAGCAATATTGTTTTAAATGCAGTCGTTTACTCAATTCCAAAGAAATAAATACACGTCCGTCCACGCTGGATTAGTGATTTGTATTTGTGTCCTCGTGTTTTAGGGACATTGGAGATGGGCTTCAATGGCCTCTTAGCCCGATGGAACGGCAGAGCAAATTTCAAATTTACTGACGATTTGTTTGGGTATTCCGCTATCATAACTTTGTGTGTGTGTGTGTGTGTGTATATATATATATATATATATAAACCTTAGGCTTCTGATAATCCTTTCGCTGTTCCCTGTTTTAGTGCTGTTACTGTCAGCTTGACTATTGCGGCTTCTGATTCTACGGCTCGATTTAGTCGTCTGGTCTGTATTAGTGTGAGTCATCTGTTCTGTGTTATCAGACACTAAGAAGTCGCTCTGTCACTGCTCCATCTTTTTTATCTGTCCACCTCAATATGCGCTTTATTTACAGTTTCATGTGAGTTTGTTCTTGTCCAGTTGTTGTATGTGCATGCAGAAAGCAGTGGAGCATTGCACACACATGCTGTAGAATTTAGTCTCTCCCGTGGTTTTTTTTTATGAAGTCTATATTTATGACCTAATACAGTAGCATTGCAGAACGGGGCGCAGACAATAAAAGTGTGGCGTGTTCATTTGAAAATCTCTACTTTATAAACAGCCTCATAAAACAGCTGCAGTTTGGCTCCTTCTCTCCAGCACCGGGTTCCCCTCGCAAATTGTTTTGATCATTAAAAAACAGAAGAATAAGAAACAAAATGACTTGCGCTGCACATTTTCCTGCCAGGGTTGAGATATAATGGGCTGAATGTCTCGTTTGGTGGTTGCGAAAGTGCAAGGCATTGTGGGTCGTGAAGTGGAACACGTGCAGGTGTTGTGACTTCCTCTCTCTCCCCCGAGGGCCAGTCGTTTATGTAACACCAGGGGTGAAAGGTCAACTGTGATTTGTGGACAGCGAGGTGTGGTGATGGCTGCTCTGCCCAGGGACAGCGATCAAACACACTGGCCTACAGTCGTTTAACTAGACATTAGTAATTGGCCACTAGTCATAAGAGTTTTCATTTTGGCATTGAAGTCTTGATTGGATTTCAGGGCAACCGAACTGGCCGGCCATTTGCATCAGCTGCATAGATCAAAACAAGAGGCACTTGGAAAGTCAATGTAGCCTATACGATCATCTCACACATGGACACACTCACATGTTCGCACATGTGCGTGCGCACATTCACACACACATTCACACATTTTTTCATGGTACAGGAAATGCCCTTTAGCTCAAGGGGTATTTCAATTGTGTCTCTATTCCTTGCGCTGTATCTGGCTGATGCTGCTGTACATTGGCTGTCACTCCACTGCTGTGGACTGAGCCACATTTATTGTCTTGGCCATGTTCACTCCAAGAGATGTGGTGACGTTAAAGTGTTCCTACACTGACTGAACAGGAAGAGTAGTACTCAAGTGAGTCATCAATGTGTTTTTAAATGAAAAATGTTTAAAATGTAATGAAATAAAAGTGGCTACACTATGTTCCCATCCTGACACTTTTCAGTTGTCTCCTCATGAGACAACTGAACCTCCTTTAGCCTACTGTACTGCTGATGCCATAGGAAATACACAATGCAAGAGCACAATCTGTGTTGCAAGTTTACATTAAAGATTCAGTAGTGGACAAACGTGTAACATCTTTTTATTAACTTGACAGTATAGAGGGGATTGTTTTTATTTTTTCTTTTTTTTTTCGAAAGAAGGCGATAACATTGTTTCATATCCAGACCTGGTATGTCCAGTTGTGGGGCGTTGAGGGCATTTCCATAACTGTTATGGAAATGCCCTCAACGCCCCACAATAACTTGAGAAATGAACTTGAATATTGAGAAAAAGAGAATAGAACAACACTATGATTTTTTAAGCAGACATGAAGTGATGTGAGCGTGATGTGAGTGATATGAACGTGATTTGAGTGTGATTTGAGCGTGATGTGAGTGTGATTTGAGTGATATGAACGTGATTTGATGTGAGCGTGATTTGAGTGGTATGAACGTGATTTGAGCGTGATGTGAGCGTGATTTCAGTGATATGAACGTGATTTGAGCGTGATGTGAGCGTGATTTTAGTGATATGAACGTGATTTGATTGGAGCGTGATGTGAGTGTGAGGTCAGCGTGATGTGAGCTTAATGCGAGCGTGAGGCAAGCGTGGTGTGAGTGTGGTGTTAGCGTCTTCTGAAGACGTGCTAGAGCTGCTCCTCACACTCCTCCTGACATCCACAGAGCAGCCAGCCTGTACTCAGCCAGCGGTTGCTAATGACGACACGGCAGTGGTGTTTGTTTCCCCCTCCTGTTTCCATGGCGGTGCCGGTGCCAGAGGTAATCATGGGTAATTAGCGGGAGTGCTCAAGCTACAGGCCACGCCCCTCCCTACCTGCCTTGTGCTGCCAGCGTGCTGATGATCATGACACACACACGCACACACACACACACACACACACACTCTCCAGTTTAGACATTCCAGTGCATTCAGTCACAGTCACAGTCACAAGCAGACACAGATCTCACACTTGCATGTGTCTTGCATTTGCCCGTATGCAAACACTGAAGGACATGCAATATCTAATATTATAGAGCCACTCAGATGCGCATGGTATGTTTGTATGCTGATGTGCTCAGAGCTTGTTGTGTTGACTGATTCACATACTGTACAGGTCTGTTGTGTCAATTTCTGTAGGGTGCACACTGTACAGTATGTAGGCTACTGTAGCACAGTTGAGGGTGCAGGAAGAGGGATGTTGGCGTGTGAATGATTAGCCTGCTTTTGGCCTGCGTTTGATGACCTTCCCCCTGCCTTTGATGATGAGTAGGCCTGGATAAAGGGGAAGTGTCGGCATCCTGTGTGTTTGTGTGTGTGTGTGTGTGTGTGTGTGTGCAGGTTGGTCAGATGATGGGACAACACTGCCCCTAACTGGTGAAATTGGATCCAACAGGTGGTGCCATGGCTTTTTTACTGCCACTGGGTGGAACTGGTATGGAAGATGGAAGTGTACATTCCTGATGTATCAGTTAAATAATTCCTAATGAAAAAACAAAGATGTTGGTCTTTTTTGGTGCTAGAAGAGAGGATTGCGGAGAGCCGCTGAGGTGAGATATCCATAGAGGTGTCTGAAGTGGATGTGATCAGTGACCAAACAGCACGGACAGTGTGCAAACGTGGAGCCACAGCAAGGGGCTAAAAATGGTGGAGATTTAACAAAAGTCTGGGCGGTCCAAGGCTGACCTTTTTACTATCCATGCTGCAGCTAGAAAAAGCGCTTCCTGCTCCGAGTCTAACCAATTTTGGCTTCATCTGCTGTCCATGCTATTTACAGTCATTGGCCGTGGTCAAGCACCAAGGAGTAGGGCAGGCTATTCTCAGGACATCTCCAAAAAAGCACCTTTGAATGTCCGCTTGCCTAAATAACAGGGAGGTGACCGTCCCCTCTGCCCATATCCGCTGGGCTAGTTCCGCTTGATGAATAAGTCCAGCGTATTTGGTGTCTCTCCCGGATGTTATTTAAAATGTCCCGAAAATTAGTCCTGCCACACAAGATACTGTAGTATTTTACCTCCTGTGTGAAATTGTGAATAGGTAAAGTACATACTTCATAAATAGGATTGCCTGCAACTCTCCATGGAAACACCAGGTGGCGGTGTAGGCCAAGTTTTGTGGCTAAATATAAAAAAAATAAAAAATACAAAATGAATATCTTGCTAAACATCTTAATGTCTTATCTCGTGTCGGCTATCATCGGCAATTTGATAAGCCCCTCAGTTCTTAGTAAATTACTTTCTTGACTTGAATCTAGTTAAATTAATTGGGATTTCGTTTCATTTTTTCAAACAGCTGTGAAGTTGGTTGGGGGGGGGTGGAATGGGTTGAGTGTAGTGCATGGTTACTGTTCGACTTTTAATCTCTTGTCTAAGGGATACTTGCCAGAGGGAAACCATGGATACTGTAGCTGGGCAATGGTTACTATGGGGCATCTCTGGTGACGTGTATAGCGTGTGTGTGTGTGTGTGTATGTGTGTGTGAGAGAGAAAGAGAAAGATACACTAAAGCCTTGCTTTCCTGGCTCTATGATGACAGGAGGGTTTCTCTTTGTTAGGGGTGCAGCAGTACACAAAATCACAATTCTGCACGTACTTCAGTGTAGAAATCACGGTTCAGTTCAATTTCAGAGCTTCTAGCGTAACATTCGCTGAAAAGCAGAGATAATATTTTTGAAAATTTTTGGCCGTTAATTAACTTAACTGACATATGGTACACAAAATCACGATTCTGCACGTACTTCACTGTTGAGATCACAGTTCAGTTTCAGAGCTTCTAGCGTAACATTCGCTGAAGAGCAGAAATAATATTTCTAAACATTTTTGGCCGTTAATTAACTAAACTGACATGATCCACCACTCAGTGTTTATGTAGGAACTCTCACACCACAAATCCTACTGTGACCACTTTTAAAAGGCTGCGTTTCACACATTCGGTTTAGGTCTGTTTTGAACCTACCCTCCTGTACTTAGTACTACGTTTTCTGTGCGAATGCTTGTACCTTTACATCCCTCTGTACTGCGTGAGGATTTGTGTGTACTGTACATTGCCTATGAAAATAGAAGTGCTGGGCTCAACTGCCATCGGGTGACTCATAAGAGCAGCAACTGTTGCACAAGAGTGTGTTGCGTGCGTGTAACTGATCAGACTCTGTGTGTGTGTGTGTAGTGGTGATATGCTGCTGTCACTGGTGTATCAGTGCTGCTCTGGCTAGTAAACGCTGCTGCCATGCAAACCGCCCCCATATCTCCTAACACCCCCCACGTTGTCAGTAGTATCAGCTGACACAGGCCTCCTGTCCAGACGGGGACGTTTCTACTGGCTACTGCGGCGGTGGCGTACGCGTACTGTTCCTGTGACTGTTCCCAGACCTGAGTGTAGTGCGACTCCTGTGTCCTCCCTCTGCGCTCGCCAGCTGTCCTGGTCGACGCCGCTCGCGTACACCAGAGGGCGCTCTGTGACCACCGCATGCCCCGTAGCCTCCTGGTGCAAAGCGGAGTGGCGCGGAGCGGAGAGGAGAGGAGCGCCGGCTGGCTGGCTGGCTGGCGCCTCCTGCATCAGAGGCAGCCGCACGAGCGCTGGCAGTGCCCCACCCTTGGTGCAGCGCCGTGCCCTTCCAGGGTCATCTCCGAAAATACACGCCACGCCGCACACTGTATACATCTGGAATTGCTCCCTCCTTAAACAATTTATGTTTGTAAAACACAGAATGTGCTGTGGGTTTTCAGTGTGTGTGTGTGTGTGTGTTTTTTTTATGGGGGGTGTGGTTGTGTTAGAGGAGTGTGTGAGCCATCTTTTCCAGTTGGTTTCCTCGGTGAGTCAAAGATGGCTCAAAAGGTCACGGGATGAAGATTATGATCGGGCATGCAGTGGGCACCCCTGAGGGCGGGGGGCGCACGGGGGGGGGGGTTAAGGCTGCCATGGTGACCTGTGTCACCATGGGGTCCTTAATCACACCACTCAGGGCCACTTGTCTTGTGCCTGCAGAGAATGGTGGCAAGGAGGGAGTGGTGGGAGTGACTCCCACCAACCACTGCAGCACTTTCATCCATATGCAGAGGTGTGTGTATGGGTGTGTGTGTGGGGCGTGTGTGGGACGTGTGTTTTTGCTTGTGTGTGTGGGCGTGCGTATGTTTGTGTGTGTGTGTGTTAGTCTGTGTGTTAGTCTGTGCGTTAGTGTGTGTGGGTGTTAGTCTGTGTGTGTGTGTGTGTGTGTTAGTCTGTGCTTTAGTGTGTGTGTGTGTGTGTGTGTGTGTGTGTGGCAAGTTGCAGCAGTACTTGCTGTTCCTGCGCCACTCTACACATCTTGTGCCCAACACTCTCTTTGGCACGCTGTCAAGCCCCTAGAAACTCGGCATGGTTTCCTGTTGTCCTTATCTGATCACCTCAGTTCTGAGTGTTTGGGTGTGTTCATCACACGCACACGCACACACACACACACACACACACACACACACACACACACACACACACACACACGCGCGCGCGCGCATGCACATATGATGTGTGTTTAAGAGATCACAAGTCCTTCCTCATCAGTGCTGCCTGTTCTGACACAGCAGCGAAAAAAGCCTCGTGCATCCATCACCGTTGCTAAGCACCTGACACCTCGACCTGCTCATCCGTCAACATTGTGTGTGTGTGTGTGTGTGTGTGTGTGTGTGTGTGTGTGAGAGAGAGAGAGAGAGAGTCTGATCTGGGAGTGAATGGTGTAAACACAAACTTAAATCATACACATTGGCCTCCTTTGAAAGATTACCTGGATCTTAGCGGCTCTTTGAGAGTTGAAAACAGGTTGTTTTTGTTGTGGACTCTTTGATGTTCTCTCCCCCCATCAGCAGTGCTGTTTGTCGTTGTGTAGCTGCGCACTAGCGTTCGGTGGCGGCAGTAGCAGCAGCAGCAGCAGCAGCAGTGGCGGCGGCTTGCTTTGGAGAATAACACTGGGGGTTTCCATGGTTTCGGGCCGCGCTGGTGAAAGGTACGAGCGGGACTGAGCCGAGTCCATTGTGAGAGGGATTAACCCAGAACCCCGTGCCTCTCTCCCCTCGCCTTCCTCTCTTACCGCTCCTTCCTGAACCCCCTCCACCTCCACCACCTCCACCACCAGCACACCTCCCCAAAAATCCTCCACCACGAGATACACTAGTTCACCCGTGTGTGTGTGTGTGTGTGTTTGTTTTTTTTGGGGGGGGGTATTTTTTTTTGGGAACACCATGTCCTACAGTGCGTTGTGTATAACTACTGTGTGTTATTTGTGAATTTCAAAAGGGGGAATCTAGATATATGCACGTGGGAACACTATCTCTCCCCTCACACACACACACACACACACACGCACACACACACACACAGTCACACACGCTTCTTGTCCCTTCTCCTATTCTCATTTTAATCTTTCTAAGTGGGAGCTGGATGTGCTGAATATTAATGTGACTTTGAGCTGCAGCTGATAGGTCCTGATGATAATTACTCTAATAGAGATTGAGGATGAAGGGACTGATGAGTGCTGAAGGCCAATGCATGGCAGAGCTGTGTGTGTGTGTGTGTGTATCTGTGTGTGTGTCTGTGTGTGTGTGTGTGTGTGTGTGTGTGTGTGTGTCTGTGTGTGAGTGTTTTTGGAGGGAATCAGGGAGAGGAAGTCAACACTTGTCTGTCGTTGGCACCCTAGAGACTTGCTATCTTGTGATTGGCCGATCAGATTTGTTTTGATTTTGCTCTGTCCCCGCCTACTTTTCTGCAGTGGGATGGAGGGGGGGTGGGGGGGGGGCTCAAGTGTTGACAGGGCATTAGTGTGTGTTAGTGTGTGTCTACTCTAAACTAGCAACCATGAGGGCGTGGCTACTCATCACAACAACAAACCCCCCCACTGCACCACAAACAAACACACACACACACACACACACACACACACATGCATGCATGCATGCACACATAAACACAGCCGACCCCACCCCCCCTCGTCATGCCAGTCAGACAGTGCCAGCTGGGTGGGGTCAACGAGGACATTGGAGTTTCAGGAGCTGTGTGTGTGTGTGTGTGTGTGTGTGTGTGTGTTGTCGGTGGAGCCGTGCGGGCTACAGGGTGGACTGGCTGGGCTAATGCGATGTGGCGGCCCACCCCGAGTATCTAGGTCAAGTTTAAATCTGCAGTCTGACGCTCCTTGCCTCCCCCTCCCCCTCCCAACACACACCCTCGTGCACGCGCACACACACTGACTCATGCATGCCCCCTCATACACACACACACACATACACCCACATGTACATTTCATACCCACACACACACTCAAAATATTGAAATATTGAAATATTTTGATATGCACAGACAGACAGGAATGCGTGTGCACTCACAAACTCCAAATGATGTGCACACCTTAGCCAATGCACGATTACACATATTAACTCCCACATACAACTAACATATACCCACACTCATCCACCCTGACACACACACACACACACACACACAGGCGCACACAAAACTGACATTACACTCTCATTCAGGTTACACCTGCAATTATACCCAAACTCATAACACATAAATATTATGATGCCATCATACACATGCATGTCTGACCGTGTGTGTGTGTGTGTGTGTAGCAGACACACCCACTCGATCTCCCGCTCCCCCTCCTTGCCCATGCTCCTTGCTTATTGACTTATATGGAAATACTACGGCATGACGTTCTGGTCAGCTGTGCATTCTAATATTTACCCGGCAACCCTTTCATATAACCTCATATAGGTCGCATGTAGGTCATTTGAATGTAGGGCAGTTTGGCTTGCCATCTTTATACCACGCTTGATTTAACTCTGCGGCCGCTCTTACGTAAAATCACCCCACGTTAGCATGCTGTATGGATTCTGTGCTAGCATGCTAAATATATATATATGTATGTGCGGCAGACGTATACACAGACAGGCACGCATGCATACATGCACACATGGACGTACACGCACTGCCCCTCCCCCCCCGTCTCGCTAATCCAGACGTGCTCGCTCTGCTTCTCCACGGCCGAACCCATGTGACTAAGCCGGGCGAAACGAGCGAGCGAGGGAGGGAGGGAGGGAGAGGCAGAGAGAGAGAGAGAGGGAGAGAGCGAGGGAGAGGAAGCCGGTAGGGAGGGGAAGATGGAGAGAGCGAGAGAGAGCGAGAGAGAGAGATGTGCGGTGCATTCCCCTCCCTTTGCCCGGGTGTCTGTGAGATGGCGTAGTAGTAAAGGAGGGGCACGTGGACTGCCATGCTGGAGCCACTACTGAGCACAGGAATGTCCGCCCGCGCTCTACACACACACACACACACACAAACACACACACACACACACACACACACACACACACACACACACACACACACACAAACACTCCACCGGCGTTTTATCCCGCCGTTTATTTTCGTCCACCATTTTTGTGTGATTACCCCTCTCTGTTGCTGATTGGCGTTAGAGACGCTGATGTTTTCTCGTCTGTAGGGGAATATTAGCTGTGTTTGTTTTTTTTCCGAATAGCACGGTAGCTGTCAAAGCAGGCTCGTATGCAGTAGCTATCGAAAGGTAATTTGCTGTTGCGAAAACATAAAATGTTGCTAGTGGTAGTTGTGTCCGTCACACATGTCCACAGTTAAACTGTGACTGCAGTACGGAATTTAACCTGGAATCTGGATCGTCCGTGTTTTTGTATTTTAATTTGAGTCGTCCGTTTTTCATTTGGTTATGGCAGTGTGTGGACCCGCAGTGTGTGTTTGGTTAAAAGTTCGTGCCTCAGGTTGGTGATGTGTAAAAACACCCGTGATGGAATTTCGCCCCCCCTCCCTCCCCTCAACTAATCCCTCTGTTTTTGTAGCATTACTTCATCCTTATTCATTTATTCATACGCTTTTAAATCTTACTACGATTCTCACCACCCCCTCCCTCTCGCCCTCTCCCGACGACGCCATCCCATTGGCTGCCGGCTTGTTTTCAATGGTAGCTTTTTTTTCGGCTCCATGGATACAGC
Source organism: Sardina pilchardus (assembly GCF_963854185.1). Taxonomy (NCBI): domain Eukaryota; kingdom Metazoa; phylum Chordata; class Actinopteri; order Clupeiformes; family Clupeidae; genus Sardina; species Sardina pilchardus. The sequence goes on from NC_085012.1 coordinate 7,442,936, forward strand.
GGAATACAAGGGGAGCGCTCGCCCAGCCAATCAGAGCGCAGTAGTAGTGAGTCGAGAGTGTCCTGCGGCCTCAGACAAACACCCCGCTGCACACACACGCACACACACACACACACACACACGCACGCGCAATCTCCCAGTGAGGTGCCTGATGGGGCCGGGAGTGGACAGTACGATGGGTGAGGGGTAGTGGAAGGGCAGGGGAGGGGCATTTTTTGCAGGGGGGTGGGGGGGCACTTCAGAACGAAAACAACCTCACGCTGCCCTCGCTCCCCAATGGGCAAAGCTGGCGCAGTGACACGCCCCCTCCGATGGACCACCATGAAATGAGCTTAGGATCTACTACCAAACCCTGCAGCTCCCCACCCCACCCCCTCAGCCCTTCCTCTTACTCACACACACACACACACACACACACACGCATACACTCTCTCATGCACACACACACGCACTCCCAACCTCCCCCCCTCCCAAAATCCGCTCTGCCGCTTCCTCGGCTGATTCCTTCCTCCTCTGAGCGGCTCTGGCTTAAACACACACACACACACACACACACACACACACACACACACACACACACGTCTCTGAGCGCCACTCCTGCTCCAGATCAGCCTTCGCTGCATGCTGTCACCGCGCCGCTACTTAGCGTCTCTTCAGACGTTCCCCAAACACACATCCAACACACATCCAACTCTACTTCTGATCCCGCTCCCAAAACACACGCAACGCACATCAACTCCACTTGTGTTTCACTCTCCAAAACACACGCAACGCACATCAACCCCACTTGTGTTTCACTCTCCAAAACACACTCAACGCACATCAACTCCACTTGTGTTTCGCTCCCCAAAACACACGCAGCGCACATCCAACCCCACTTGCGTTGCGTTGAGCAGCAGTGTGTTTGCCTGGTGGCACGCCCAGCAAGGAACGGTAGCAAGTGCATTTTGGGTTTTGTGCGTGCTTCTGCAGTTTGAGTGCGCATCTTAACCAGCCCACGTTGTGTGTGTGTGCGTGTGTGTATGTGTGTGTGTGTGCGCGTGTGTGGGTGGGTGGGTGTGTGTGTGGTTGGGGGTGCAGAGTAGACAAGATATTGATCTGGCAATGTATCATATGACTTCTTTTTGTGATACATTATTGTTAACACAACCACCAGATGTGGATATTTGGACTAAAATATTGAATGTATGCGTAAGCATAGGGATAAACACTGAAATGTGTCTAGAAACACATCTGTCATCTGTCATTTCTTGATAGAGGTATATTCTTGCTCATTTAAAAAAAAGGAAAGAATGTGTGGGTCTTACAGAGGAAGATAGATAGGACTCTGTAAAGAAATAGAGTGAACAAATACCTGTACACAATTCCAGCTTTTCACCCTCTTCATCTGTACAGAAAACATGATGCATCACAGATGAATCTTTCGCTACGTATCTAGTATTGCAGAGCCACTAAATGGTCATTATCGTTATGGTGGTCAAAGTGTCGTGTCTGTATTGATTTGTGACT
>NC_085012.1:7454203-7474203 GCF_963854185.1 Sardina pilchardus
ATTCTCTCGCTTTCTCTCTCTTTCTCTTTCATTCTCTCGCTTTCTCTCTCTGTCTCTTTCTCTTTCAATCTTTCTCTCTTGTTTTCTCTCTCTATCTCTTGCTTTCTCTCTCTCTGTCTCTTTCTCTTCATTCTCTCGCTTTCTTAACGTCACTGAGGTCACCGCCAGTGGATTGTGACCTCTGACTTGAACTTTTGTCCACATAGCCCCACACACACATACATACACACACACACACACACATGCATGCACACTCTCTCTCTCTCTCTTCACTCACACACACAGCCACACTCAAGCGCATGCAGGCGCACGCATGCTCACATTCGCGCCCTGTGTCTCACCAGTCTTGCTCGCTGACACTCATGAAGAAAGTTCCAGGCTCACACACACACACACACACACACACACACACACACACACACACACACACACACACATACACACACACACACACACACACACACACACACAGGCATCAGTGCACAGCTATAAATGCATAAATGATCATACATGACTGCACATGCTCCCCCATCCCTCTTCAAATGTACACACATACACACACACGTACACGCCCCCAAACAAACACACACACACACACACACACCCCCACACGCGTCACTGCCGATCACGCTCCGTTGCTTGCCCCGCCCCCCTCACTGCTCTCCCAGGTCGCGACCTCTTGAGGGTTTGTTGGGCTTCTGATGATGACCTAAGCCCGCTCGCCCCCTTTCCCCCCCGAGCAACCGTGGACGCCTCAGCCATGGCTGCCCTCTTGCCCCTCCCCCCCCTGCCCCCCGCCCCAGACCCTTCTTGCCCCCCCCCCCCCTTTCCCGCTGTTACCCCCTTACCCCTCCTGTGCCCTCCGTGTGCCCCTGGGGCCCTGGCGGTGAGCGCGGGCCCTTAATCCCAGTAATGGCCTCAAAGCCGTAGTGTAGTCAATGAGCTCAGGCCCGTGCCAGCCTGCCTGCCCGCCTGCCTGCCCGCCCGCCTGCCTACTGGAGCGCCCGGCGCAGGGCCGTTACGTAACCAAGTAGGTCACCTCCTTTTCCCCGCGTTTACACTCTGATTCACCCCACTTCTGGCGCACAGAGAGGGGGGCAAGAGACGTGTGGGGGGGGGGGGGAGGGTGTGTGTGTGTGTGTGTGTGTGTGTGTGTGTGTGTTGAGGGTGTGTGTGTGTGTGTGGGGTGTGTGTGTGTGGTGTGTGTTGAGGGTGTGTGTGTGTGTGTGTGTGGAGGGGGTCTGTGCGTGAGGAGGGGGGAAGGGGGGGTGGTGCGTTCACTCATGCTTGACTAGCTGCAGCGATTGATGTTTAAGTGTTATTAGATGCGTTTGATTTCTGTTTGAAAAAATATATTTCCATTTCCCATCGCCATTGAATTATTACTGATAACAGCGCGGGCCGCCAGCGAGCCGAGCCGAGACTGGTGCGCGGGAGGCCACACCGGGGCTACGGCTTTAGTGCTGTTCCTGTTGCAGCGTAATTGGTCCCTGTGTGTCGTAACAGCCGCCGCGAGTGAGGCTGACATTTACTGGCAGCGGAGTCATTCTCAATGTCATGGTCGGCGCGGAGAGATCTCTGGGAAAGTCGGCGCTCTGTAATTGAGAACAGGTCGGAGAAATCAAGGTGCTGTGTGTGTGTGTGTGTGTGTGTGTGTCTGTGTCTGTGTCTGTGTGTGTGTGTGTGTGTGTGTGTGTGTGAGGGGGTGTGTGTGTGGAGGGGGGACTGGATGTCCCAGGTGCACTAAGAGGACGGGACAGTTGCACACATATCTGTAGACTCGACTGCCTCCGAACGTTACGCAATGGAGAGATGACTGCTTTTGAAGTCCTACTCTGCGCCCTCCCAACCACGAGCACACTCACTACCACACAGTGTGGAGACCCTCTTACGGTCTATAGTCTGACACACAGATCAGCTCTCTAGTCCACCGCCTTGGCCATCGCCTGCTTCTACAGTCATGTCCTGTGTATAAGCCGCGGGACAGTGTTTTATGCAACTTAAAAGAAACAAAACACCATAACACCATATCATCATGGTCGTTTATTTCCACATCCAACATCACTACAGTAATTTCCCGCATATAAGCCGCATTGTGTATAAGCCGCAGGACAGTGTTTGATGCAAGTTAAAAGAAACAAAACCATATTAGCACCATATTAACTGCCCTGTGTTAACCTCATAGCTGAAGAAATATTGCAAAATCAATGTATAAGCTGCGGCTAATAGTCGGGGAAATTACGGTACTATATCTCCCGTCTCTGCAGTCAGAACTGCGTCCCAGCCGCTGCTTTGCATGCTGGGAGATGTGTCTCTGGGAGAAGTGCCGCTGGGGGAGAGTCGATCAGGACACTGCAGCGTGGGTGGGGGGAGGGGGAACAGTGGATCATGCCAGGGCACTCCCCCTCTCCAGGATGGAAAAAGATGGCCTCGGATGCCAGGGTAGTGGAAGGGCGTCGCTGCCACCCTGCAGGGACACATCGCACATTCTCTCTCTGTCTCTGTCTGTGTCTGTGTCTCGCTCTCTTTCTCTCGTCACTCTATCCCTCTCTCCCTCTCTCTCCCTCTATCCCCATGTGCTTCTGTTCCACCCTCCTGCGCGGCCGCTGATGTGATGGCTTCTGACGGCTCCTTCACCCCCCCGTGACTCCCTGCGACTCCACGGGAGAGCCAGAAGCCTGCCGTCTTCTCCTGGGCCCCCTCTCCTCTCCTCGCCTCTCCTCTCCTCTCCTCTCCTCTCCTCTCCTCTCCTCTCCGCACCGCCCCGCCCCGCCCGCCGCAGACTCTGTTTTGGCTGGACGGGGAGGAAAGTGCACTTCGGCCATTTTTGATCAGGTCCTGCCAGCGCAGGGCGGGCCGGGGGTGTGTGTGTGTGTGGGGGGGGGGGGGGGGGGGGGGGGGCAGACGTCGGCGGCCATTACAGACGCAGTCGATCCGCTCAATTTGCCGCGGCCAGGCGCTCCCTTCTCAAGTGACCGCCCCAGAGTCTCTACCCTTCTCCCTTCTCCGTGCCCAGCAAGACCCAGAGCTGCTGCAGTCCGCCACATCCCTGCAGGCTCTTCAGCCCCAGAGCCTCAGCACACACTTCTGTGGATCTCCATGCTGATGGAGAACAGCAGATACCAGGGAACAGATAATGCTAATAATACTGTGGAAGGTGCTATCTTGTCTTCATTTGTTCTGAAAGATGCACAAAGCGTTTCTATATGAGCCGTGTAATTAAACGTGTGGGGAGTCATAAATTAGCACTCCATTTCAAGGTCCTATGAATCTATTACAACATATTTTTAACACTGAGGTGTTACTATAGATCCAGCAGATTTGTTGTGTAACATATTGCAAGAGTGTTACCAAGGTAGCAGCTTGACGTTACGGTGATTATCTTTAAGTTCCCGCTCCTGACCCGATGACACGTTTTGGGTGGACAGGCTCGGTTTTTTCCGGGGCGTAGGTGTGTCTCTCTTCGTCTCGGAGAGGAAGCTGAGCCATCATCGCGAGGAGTAAAGACGAGCTCAGACGAGCAAGGCGCTGACGTGTCCGCTGCAGTCTGTCAGGGGTCAGGGCGCTCCAGCCCCCCCCGTCCACGTTTGATGTGCTGGCAAATTGGCGGCGGCAGAGGAGATGAAGGGCTGATTGATGGCCGCCGAGGCCCGGCCCTGCCTCACGCAGGATGACTGAACTCCTCGCTGTGGAAGTCTGGGGCGATGGAGAGCGCAGTCTCACAGGAGAGCCTGTGTGCTTTATGTCTTTGGTCTCACCGAGAGAAATGGACACTGCTGCTTTTCCATCATTATCCTTTATTTATTTTTTTGGCCTTTTTTGCCTTTGTTTTCATAGGATAGTGAAGACGTAGACAGGAAACAAGTGGGAGAGAGAGATGGGGTGAGATCGGGACATGACCGCAGGCCAGATTCGAACCTGGGTCCCTGTGGGCACTCGGACCCCTGCTGCATCACAGCGCCCCCATTATCCTTCTTATATATATATATATATATATATATATATATATATATATATATATATATATATTTAAAGTGTGACTTGACCATGCGGGTTTGTGCAAGGGAGAGGTGTGTTTTTGGGCTTATTTTGTATTGTAGACTGGGGCACACCAACCAGTTGTCCTCATGTGCTCTCCCTCCCTTTCTCAGATTGAAAAAAAAAACACTCCAATCCAAAAATCCGTTTGGAATTATCGCCTCCCCTCCAGAGGATCAAATTCCTTAATTGACCGCCATCTTGCTCTGTGGTCATTGTTGTCGTCGTGTGTGTGTGTGTGTGTGTGTGTGTGTGTGTGTGTAGCTCAGGTCCCATGCTTGCTGACCTGGTTCTCATTGCCTGTGCCCTTTGCTGTGGATCAATGGTCAACAATAATATCTGTTCCCGGCGCTCGTCTCTTGCGTAATCTCGTTTAGTGTGACCCGGAGTGGACCAGCGCCTTGCTGACGTTACGCAAGAGCGCCGGCCGCTTGTTAGCGCATGAGCTTAATGCTCTGCGCTGCCCGTAGTCTATGCATCTACACACACACACACACACACACACACACAGACAAATAAACACACATACACACACACACACACACACACACACACACACGTATGTACGCACACACCTCCTCCAGGGGTTCTAAGCCTCTGCTTAGCCTACTACATCAGTGTTGTCTTGGGGCTTAAGCTGAGTATGTTATGTAAGTGTGTGAGTGTGTATATATGCGTGTGTGTGTGTGTGTGTGTGTGTGTGTTTGCATCTGGGCCTACATGCATTTAGATCATTAGATATTAATGTCTGTATTAGATTATGTGATGTGAGCAAAGGGCCTTGTTCAAACGCTCAAGAGGATTACAAGTCTGACGTCTGTGGTTCACATGATTACTCTGTTGTAGTCTGTGAGAGCGCCATGTTGGTAGGCGTAGGCACGTTGTACAACAGAGTTAGCAAAGCTAAATAACAATCTCCTAATTGAATTGGACGAGCCGCATTCCTGGAGGGAATTATGCCGCGGACTTCGGAATGTGTTTTAATTACGCCTGTTTAGTCAGAAACGATGAAAAGATGAAACGTTTCAAAATCCACAAGATGGTAATTAGCGTTTTAGCATCCGATTGCTTGCTTCCCTCAAGAAATGTAGTTTTGTGTATTCACACACATATGTGTGAGCACAAACACACATACACAAACACTTGGAGTATAGGAGCAAGTACAGTTTTTTACTGTTATAATCTACGTCCACACATTTGAGTGTGTACAGCGTGATTCTCTACACTCAAGCCTAATCACTGCAAAGAAACTCATTTGTAGTCGAGAGCTCGAACATGATTTATCTTTTTGTTTTTCATCTCCTTCTGACGATCCCCTCCCTCCCCCTCTCTCTCTGTCTCTCTCTCTCTCTCTCTCTCTCTCTCTCCACCTCCCCCCTCCCCCCATCCCTCTATCTCTCTCTGTCTCCCTATCTCTCTCTCTCTCTCTCACTCACTCTCCCCCTCTCTCTGTCTTTCTCACTCTCGCTCTCTTTCTCTCTCTTCCTCTCTCTTTCTCTCTCTTTCTTTCTCTCTCTCTCTCTCAATTCAATTCAATAAGCTTTATTGGCATGAATGTAAACTTTTACAGTATTAAGCATTCAATACAATAATAATTATACAGATAATAATAATGATGATGATGATGATGATGATGATGATGATGATGATGATGATGATGATAATAATACAAATAATAACAAGAAAATAATAGTAATATACACACTCTCTCTCTCTCTCTCTCTCTCTCTCTCTCTCTCTCTCTCTCTCTCTCCTCCACAGAGGCGGCGCTCCATAGCCTGCTGCGGGCGCTGACCAGCGAGACGTACGATGACCCCACGCAGCACCTGGAGCGCGAGCAGGCCCTGGCCAAGCAGTTCGCCGAGATCCTGCACTTCACGCTGCGCTTCGACGAGCTCAAGGCAGGTGTCCGCTCGCTCGCTCGCTCACACGCTCACACGCTCACACGCTCACACGCTCACACACGCACTCGCCCGCCTCGCCGCCGCCACCTTCACCCGACACCCGCATCCTCCGCCAGCTTAGCATGAGCGCACCTGCCCAGTTAGTGCAGTGGGTGTGTGTGGGTGTGGGTGTGGGCGTGTGCGCTTGCATGCGTGTGTGTGTGTGTGTGTGTGTGTTTGTGTCAGCTTCTCACCCACTACCAAAGCTTTAAGCCCATATATTTGTGTGAGTGTGAGGTTCTTTTAGGAAGGCTGATGAAATACTGTACACGTGTGTGTGTGTGTGCACGAATGTGTGTGTGTGTGCGTGTGTGTGTATGGTTCTATGAGAGAGTCTGATGAAATGCTGTGTGTGTGTGTGCACGTGTGCACGAGTGTGTGTGTGTGCGTGTGTGTGCGAGTGTGTGCGTGTGTGTGTGTGTGTGTGTGTGTGTGTGTGTGTGTGTGTGTGTGTGTGTGTCTGATGAAATACTGTACATGTGCGTGTGTGTGTGTGTGTGTGCGGTTCTATGAGATTCTGATGAAATACTGTACATGTGCACGTGTGGTGTCCAGTAGAGCTCAGACTTGGTCTGTCTCACCTCACACTCAATGAGCAAAACCACCATCATACATGAGTCAGACAAAAATGTCAGTTTCACTTTGAGCAAGGGGAAATTTTCCACTCTGACTGTCCGGCCTCAGAGGCAGAGATTGTTCTAGAACCTTCTGTTATGGGCCGTCTCACTGGTACCAGTTGTTACACCAGGTTTTAAGTGCATCATAGGTTTGCCTTAGTACCGCTAATGAATAACAAAGCGTTGACAAAAAGCAGTTTAATCTGATTCATAATCCCCCATCTTGTGGTGATAAGTGAGGCATGTGTCTTTTACCTCGCAGGCTGCTCAACTTCCTGTGTGTGTGTGTGTGTGTGTGTGTGAGGGGGGTGGGGGGCTGTATATGGAAGCTTTGTTCTCCACATACACCAAGCTTTCCCTCAGGTGTGATAAGCGGCGGGTGTAATAGGTTAACAAGTTCCTCCTGCTCGCTAATTAGCCTCAAATAGGATTAGCGTGCCGGCTAACGAGAAGTTAATTAGCGTTTCATTTTGTCTCCCAGTGTAAGCCAAGTTTGCGCTATCTCGGCACAAGCGTACGGGAGCGCTAAAGAACAATGTGGGGTATGTTGTTTTTATTCTGATCCCTCCCCCCCAGTACAAACGGAATCTTCCACCTGGGGCGTAGCGCTGTCCTCGGGCTCGGTTGCCGTGCGGAGACGTCTCGTCTCGTCTCGCGCGCTCGTCTCCGGGTTCAGCCGAGTTCATGGAGCGGGAAGTGCATTTTCTGCCTCCTCCTCCCCGGTGACGTGCTGTAAGTGGCTGTCGCTTCGGTCACTGGCAGAAATACTCATACGTCTGTCTGAGATGATCACCGTGCCGTACAGATGTCTTACTGTACTGGGGGACGGTGAGAAATTGTTGCCCCTCCCATCCACTTACACACACACACACACACACACACACACAGCACACACACATTCTCTCTCTCTCTCTCTCTCTCTCTCTCTCTCTCTCTCTCTCACGCACACACACACACACACTCTCTCACACACACACACACACACACACACACACACTCATATACTCACATACCCACACACAGATTCCCCCCCAGGCTGTGGGGCTGGGACGCCCCAATTAGAGCCCCCCGCCTCGACTCGCGCTCGATAAAAGTGGGTAGGTAGGGGGGTGCAAGGTGGCATGCCAGCCCCCATTCTGCCAGCCCTCAGTCACCGAGCCACGCGCTGACCTAGATAGCCCGCGCCCGCGCGCCCGCGAGCCGCTGCCTGGCACAAACCAAATGGGGCCGTCTGGACTGGCACTAGCCACAACACTGTCTGGTGAACGGACAAGGGACTCAGCACCAGTCCGTCGTGCCGGGGCAAGTGCCACGCTGTGCGTTAATGCCAGTCGTGGCTGGCATCCACCATCCCTGAACAATAGGGCTAATGTAGCGCCAAGCCAATTACTTTGACGTCTTTGCCTTGTCAGAAGCAGAAGGTTGACCGATAAGACCAGCCGCATTAATGGGCAGGGGCGGCAGTGGTCAGCCAAGTGACTTTGTGATCTGGGAGCCCTGTGCTTGTGCCCGACTGTGTGTGTGTGTGTGTGTGTGTGTGTGTGTGTGTGTGTGTGTGTGTGTGTGTGTGTGTGTGTGTGTGTGTGTGTGTGTGTGTGTGTGTGTGTGTGTGTGTGTGTGTGTGTGTGTGTGTGTGTGTGTGTGTGTGTGTGTGTGTGCGTGTGCGTGTGCGTGTGTGTGTTTCATTTCTCTCCTTTGAAAGTGTGTACTTAGGCGACCCTTGCACCCCCTCCTCCACTAAGTACACGGCGCCGGGAGGTTTAATTTTTTTTCGCTGGACGGTCCACTCATTGGAAGCCATCTGAATTTGATCAAGCCGTCGTAAAGTCATTAGAAGTGTTCCGTTACCGTCCCCTGCCCTTCCGCTCTCAGGACGCGCAAAAGAATCCCATTTTTCAGCCGGCTAAAGAGGCGTCCTTTGTTGTCCATTAGGCAGAAAGGTCAGTGTTTTGCTTGCGCGCAAGCACTGTTTGTGTAAGTATGTACTGTATCTACTGTCTGTGTGTGTGTGTGTGTGTGTGTGTGTGTGTGTGTGTGTGTGTGTGTGTGTGTGTGTGTGTGTGTGTGTGTGTGTGTGACAGAAATGGAGTATGTTACTCCCTAATGTAGGTCAGCTCACAGGAGGACCCGAAAAAAAAAGGGTTGGGGTTGGGGTTGGGGGGTTGCGTTGCGTTGCGTGGTGGAGACCCTGTAAAGGCGGCGGGCGGAAATGAAGGTGGTGAATGATTTATAGAGGGAACGGAATGCCCCCAACTTTAAACGCATACACCCCTCAGTGCTAACAGACCTTTTGGAAAAAAAGGAGAGGCGAGATCAAGAGACACGCACCATTAACGCTCAATCAGAGACGCTCCTGCATCCCCCCACCCCCCGGAGTCATTAATCAAGCCCAGTCCAAACCAAACAATGGGGGCACTGCAGAACACAGGGACGCTCACATCCCCTGGGACTCTGTGTCGGGGCACACAGGGCCATGGAGTGTGAGCGTGGGTAGTGTTTGTACAAGTCGTATAAACTTTATGAATCTGTCGGCACTTAATTTCCCTCTATCGTGTGATCTGTCATGGACTGTTTATCACTTAGTCATGTCCGGGGCACATTCTTTTCGCCTTTGTATTTACGGTGATTCAACTTTGAGGATGATGATCTAAGTGTCCTGCCCTCCAAGAAGTCCTCCTCACACCTACTCTTCTGCTAGAATTTTTGATTCAAGCACAATGCATATTTGAAAAGGGGAAAATGAATGTAGTTCCTTCATTTTTGGGTCAAGGTTACCGAAGTGCTTGCCAGCTCAGTTTGTTTTGTTTCAAGGTCGCTCGTTTGTGAATTGAATTTAAAGAAACTCAATGGCACGCTGAAGTTGCCGTGCGTGGCCATGAATTCATTCTGTCGTTGCCATTCATTTCTGCCTTCACAGGTGCACAGTTGGCACACCGCTCTCACCCCCCCCCCCCCCCCCCCCCCCCCCCCCGCTCACGTGCCTATGTCCGTGGGAGGTGCGCACACTGCTCAGCATACCGAAGGCAGCGTTTTTTAAAACTCTTCTCAAAGTGCCACCCTTGACCTTGAGGAATAAATTCTGCTCTTATTCTCGGTTTGGCCCGCGGCCGTAGATCTGTAGCCGTAATAGCCACACCAGTGAGCGGGTCGCGACCTCTGACCCCTGGCCAGCGTCCCTCTCGGTCGCCCCATCCCAGTTAAACGATGCCCTCTGGCCCCCGAATCCTCCCTCCTGCCTTAACCACCTCTCCAAAGTGCGCCTAACGAGATCGTCTCCGAGTGGCTCTCCTGCGCTCTCACTGGCGCTCTTCTCTGTCTCTGTTTCTATCGCTCTATTTTCATCACTCTGTTTCTATCACTCTGTCTGTCTCTGTTGTTCTCTCGTCCGTGTCACTTCAGTGTGTTCCCTCCTCTCTCTCTCGCCTCTCTCCCCTCTTTGGCCTTTCTCTTGCTGTCTCCCTTCATTCTGTTCTCTCTCTCTCTCTCTCTCTCTCTCTCTCTCTCTCTCTCTCTCTCTCCTCCCTCCCTCCCTCCCTCCCTCCCTCTCTCTCTCTCTCTCTCTCTCTCTCCCTCCCTCCCTCTCATACTCATTCCTTTTCTCATTGGCATCTATCTGTCGACTGAGCAGCCAATGCGCCGTGGCAAGGTCCAGCTAAGAGGGCAGGCCCTGGCGGCCACACACTAACAGAGGCGTGGGGGCCCGTTTAAAAAAAAAAAAAAAAAAAGAAGAAGCAGCGCGTCGGCATCGGCAACCGCCCTCACTCCCTCCACCGGCCGGCCAGCCAGCCAGCCGAGCCGCCCGCTCCCACTGCCCGCTGTTGCTGCCGCAGCAGCCTCTGCCAGCCGGCTAAAGATCCACTTAAGTAAAGCGACAGCTAATCCTATCAGTGTCCCCCTTTTCAGCGCCCCAGGCCAGGGTTATTTTGTGGTGTGTCAGGGCTCTGTCATGGACACAGGGCTGTACTGAGCAGCGTTTTTGTGTGGGTGGGGTGGGTGGATGGTGGGGTGGGGTGGGGTGGGTGGATGGTGGGGGTGTCTCTGAAGGTATTGCTGCAGGGCCTGCTGCCATAATAGAGTCCTCTGGAAAAATGAAGGCACAGACATGTATTTGTGCAGACACAAATTGCAAAACACAAGCGCTCATAAATATTCTCGTATTCCAGAACTCTTCTTTCTAGGACAGTTGTTTTTATTACACTCATTATGTACACATTATTATAGCAGGGGGAAAAAAAATGAAATCCCAATGTGATTTTAATAAATAATGCTGCTCACACATAGCTTTAAATACAAGAAAAGAAAAATACTTTGTAGTAATACAGGTAATAAAATGGGCAGGAGTACTATGTTATGGTAAAAATGGACAGCCCCCTGGAGCATGCTAAAACGACACCCGTCCGTGGAAAAGGCCCGTCGCTGTCTTTATTATACTGTAGCTCTGTCTTATCTCCTGTGTGTTTGGCTTATCCCACAGATGACTAATCCTGCCATCCAGAACGACTTCAGCTACTACAGGAGAACCCTCAACCGCATGAGGATCAACAATGTCCCCGTGAGTAGACACACACACACACACACACACACACACTCTCCTGTATGAGTACAATGAGTCCTTTTCTTCCTCTGTTCATCTTGGCTAGATCTATGTGTCCTTGTCTCCATCTTTTCTGCGTCGGCCGTGACCTTCTCCCTCTCCGGCTTTATTTTCCTTTCCATTCCTTAAACCTGTCCTCCTCTGCTCCCTTCCTCCTCTCTTCCTCTGCTCCCCTCCTCCTGTCCATTTCATCTCCTACTCACAGAGCCGTTTTGTCTTCCTCTCAGAGTCCCCACCTCCCTTCCTCCCGCTCTCCCATTTCTAGATCCATCTCCATCTCTCCGCTACCCCAATTTAAAACTCCCCCAATCCCCCCTCCTCTTCCTCCTCCTCCTCCTTCTCTTCTTCCTCCTACGACTGCCCCCACTCCCCTCCTCCTCCTCCTCCTCCTCCTCCTCCTCCTCTCTCACTCGTTCGTCTCCTCCTCTCGCCCTCCCTCGGCGACGCTGAGCGTTCAACGAGACGAGCGAGCTCTCGCCCCCCCCCCCCCCCACACACACGGGGAGTGCCAGCGAGTTCATCCGGCTCGCTCGAGCATAAAAACGCTGCAGCGACACAGACCCCAGACCAGCTGTGGGCCGCCCCGTGGGACCCTGCGGTTCTCCGAGGGCCTCACACCTGACCTGGGGCCAGCGAAACGGCGTCCCGCGAGAGGAGGTGCTCGGGCCCAGCAGCTGGCTCAGAGCTCTGTGCTGGTATTCCCCCTCTTTCCCCTGAACTGCCCTCTCTCTCTCTCTCTCTCTCTCTCTCTCTCTCTCTCTCTCTCTCTCTCTCTCTCTCTCTCTCTCAGCGAGTTCTCAGAAAGGTGTCTCATTTTTTACGCTGGAGTAAATTTTCGGTTCTCGATTCCTCAATGTTTTCATTTAGTCTTTTACACGCTGGTGTGTGTGTGTGTTTTTTTTTTTTTTTTTTTTGTCGCCGTTGTTCATTCTAACAGCTTCTCAAACTTCCATCTCCACACCCACGCCTCCTGACTGTAGACCCCAGGGCTGTGGGGGGGGTAGTCCAGGAGACTGTGGATCCCCCGTCCATATGAGGAGAGGAGGACTGAGAATGATGGAAATTTGGCATGACCTGGGATGTAGGTCAACTCCACATTTGGAGCAGTTTAGCTAAAAACCTTTCGGATGTTCTTTGCCAAGTGACGCTCCACAGAGACAATGGTCTCTCTTTGTCTCGTGTTCTCTCCTCTTTTTTTTCCCTTTTTGCCTTGAAAGGCCATGTAGACGTGAAGACGAAATGTTTAATATTTCAGTGAGGAGAACAATATGACTGCAGTCCCCCCCGCCACACACACACACACTCTCACACTCTCTATCTTTTACACACACACCCACACACAGTCTTTGTTGTCAGGGTAAATGCCTCCAGCTCCTTCTCTCCCCTCTAGCTTCCTCTTACTCACTTTCTTTTTTTCTCTCTCTCTCTCAATCTATCTCTCTCTCACACACACACTCTCTCACTCGCTCTCTCTCCCTCTCTTTACGTCGCTCTTTCACCCCTTTTATTCCTTCCAAATATGGCTGTGCCATTAAGCAAATGGAAGCGCGCCAGTATGTGCCATCTCAATGCAGCCAGACGGTCTTCACGCCAGCTTTTTTTTTTTTTTTCTTCAAGCGGCTGTCCACTTGAGTGGAACCAGCGCTTTCATCAGCGCCCGGCCCCTCGATGAGCCGGAGTGACGGGCAACATCATCGCTGCCCCACTCCCGGATCATTATTTCATGGCCGGACTTTTCCAACAGTCCATTAGATTCATACACATTTCACTCGGGGGAAATAAAGCCGGGACTCCATTTCCTGGCAGATATCTCTCCAGCCCCTCTCACGGCCTGCTCCACCGGGGGAAACCCATCATACTGTAACTGCTGCTCTGGGAACAGTTGGCACTGTTGATTTAATAATGGTTACATATAAGAGGGGAGATGGCAGGATCTGCACCCAGGACTGTTAGTCTCTTGCACCTGCATAATGGGCCTCTTAGAGGGATTCAGTGCACTCCGCTTTTCAGCATCGCGCAGTGCAGCATTATACTGTAAAATGTGAAAGCTTACAGTTTTCCACTTCCACCGTTATATGGAGATGATCTTCCCGGCAGCCCGGAATTGATTGTCTCGTTGGACGTTTGGGTCTACGCGGTACACTGGAATGATTTATTTATCCTATATGCTGAGTCGGAAGCTGACAATGAATTTTAAAGATGGCCAGTCAGCCGTGTAATGACCGCGGTGTAGCTGTTATGTAACAGAGTAATTCAGCGCATCTCTACGTGGGAAAAGTGGGCTACTACTGACACGAGACCTGAGAACGACATGCAGTCGTTTCTGAACTGCTGTTTAGTCTCCCGGTAATGATCGCTCTCCTTTGATGTCGTTTTTTTTAACAGGCCGACGGCGAAAATGAAGTCAACAACGAGCTGGCCAATCGCATCTCTCTATTCTACGCCGACGCCACGCCCATGCTGAAGACGTTAAGCGACGGCACCACTAAGTTCGTCTCGGAGGTAAGCGCCAACAACGTCCGTCCCAAAACCACCTGCAAAAACGCTCACACTCACACGCTCCAAAAAAAATTAAACTGTGTATCGAGCGATTCAGCGGTTTTATCGAACATGCCACTGTTGTCCAATCTTGATCTCATTATAAAGTAAGCATGGATCGAGGTGAGCGGGTTCCTATTGATTTCAGCATGCTGTGTCTGTGTTCTGCCGCAGAACAAGAACCTGCCGATCGAGAACACCACAGACGTCCTGAGTACGATGGCCAGCGTCTGCAAAGTCATGCTGGAGACGCCGTAAGTCAGAACTTCTCTTGAAACAGGAAGAGAAAGTGTTGTGATCCATGTCTCGCCGTAACGGTGATGCTAGCAGACATATCAGACAAATCTGCCCTCAGATAAATCAGCCTTTTACTGTATAGTGTGTGTGTGTGTAGGTGTGTACGTCTTTGCACGTCTTTGCCTGTCTGTGTGTGTGTGTGTGTGTGTGTGTGTGTGTGTGTCTGTATGTTTGTCTGTCTGTACAAATCTGTGGCTATGACTAAATGCGTCTCTATCAGGTCTGACACTATGTTTGGAGTAGTGTGTGTGTGTGCGCGTGTGTACAATATGTGTGTTGGGTGTGTGTGCTTGTGTGTTATCTCTCCCTGTGTCAATATGTGTGGATCTAACACTCTCTGTGTGTGTGTGTGTGTGTGTGTGTGTGTGTGTGTGTGTGTGTGTGTGTGTGTGTGTGTGTGTGTGTGTGCGTGTGTGTGTCCATCCATCAGAGAGTACCGCAGCCGCTTCACCAGCGAGGACACGGTGTCCTTCTGCCTGCGGGTGATGGTGGGCGTCATCATCCTGTACGACTACGTCCATCCCGTGGGGGCCTTCGCCAAGTCCTCCAAGATCGACGTGAGTGTCCCCCCGCATGCCTGTCCATTCTTAAACATGTTTGCACGAGCACGCAAGCATTGACCCAAGCGCTGTGTGTCTGCACCATGTCAACAGTCTCACAAGGGCACGGTTGTGTAGGAGAGATGGGCTTTCTTAATGCGTATTGTTAAGCTAGCGACTTCATAGTGTTTGTGAATGTAATGAGGAGCATTTAGCACTTTTATTGTGAGAATGGTGAGTGAAGCTTTATGTTGCAGTGGCAATGCTTGTGTTGAAGCTGACGATATGATTTAACTTTCCCTCTCTGTCTTTCTTTCTTTCTTTCTCTCTCTCTCTCTCTCTCTCTCTCTCTCTCTCTCTCTCTCTCTCTCTCTCTCTCTCTCTCTCTCTCTCTCTCTCCCCGCTGACAGATGAAGGGATGCATCAAGGTTCTTCGTGACCAGCCTCCAAACAGTGTAGAAGGCCTTCTTAATGCTCTCAGGTAGATATAATTCCACATATTCAAATATTATTTATCAAACCCGCCGCTAGTCTTATACAAAATCCATCACCAACCAAAGCTTGCTCGACTTTCAAAGAAGTACACAAAGACGGCATACAGAGCATTATTTTTGGGCTTTAATTCTAATCCTGGTTGAGTTGTAATGGGCACTGACCTCACCGCCATTTTGGATCCACACCCTGGCTTGTAAGCGCATGACCAAAGGGGGTGAATCTGCCAGACCTTCGCCCCCTCTTCTCCTTCAGGGGGTGTTGGTCAGGGAACTGACAGTTTAAGTCCAGGGTACATCACCCGCGCTGTCACCAAGCCTCTCATGCGGTGTGTCTGATGGGGTGGGCACGCTGTAATTTACTTGGACTTCACAGAAGGAGCTGATAATTGGTCTGAGACTTCCTCTGGTGTGCACAGCCCCTAATTAAACGACTGGCTAGCAGTCAGCCTGCATTTGCTTTAGCACCAGCTCCCTCCAGCAGCCGGCTTTCAGGGGCCTGGTCTGGAGCCGCTCAGGATTCCAGAAGCTGTCGTCTAGCAGAAGGCTCTGGCTCTGGGAAAGAGGGATGGGAGTCGCTCGGAGGACTAATCTCTGGCTCGGTTTTCCCCCCGCAAGCCCTTCCATTCATCTCCTTTAAGTCTGGAAATGACTCTCTTTGAGGCCCCTCTGTTCTGCTCATTGTTGATTTTTAGCGAGCATACACATCAGACGAAAAGCCCCCAAAGCAACGTTACTCTGTCTGGAGTCTGCTAGTGTACACACACACACACACACACACACACACACACACACACACACACACACACAGACACCTAGCAACATACACCTTGTTCAGTCCGCCGGCATCACACTCCTCACCTGCAGGCTCACAGTAGCAACTGCCCCTGCCTGCGCTCCACCGTCTCCATGGCAACCCGGGGGGGTTACACACACACACACACATACCCATATGTGTCTCACACCAGTGAAGCCTGTGGGTCTTCCTGTGGTGAAAGCCAACTAGGACACGTGTCAATCAAAACCTCACACACACACACACACACACACACACACACTCACTCACACATATACACTCTGGGTTTCATCCATCCGCTGCCAGATCTGAATCTAAAAAGGGCAGCGTTTACCCTGTTGCTATGGCAACTACTGATGTGGGGGTCCTGTGGTGATCCAGCACCCCGGCACTCGAACCCTTCCAACCGCAGACCTCTCCTGGCCACTCTGGCAGGTCACACCACGCCAGTCAGGTGATGCTATTTTTAGCCAATCAAATAGCTTAGAGAGGTTAATTTCACCACCCCTCCCAAGAGCCTCAGTTTTCTCTGTGTGTGTGTGTGTGTGTGTCAGTGTGTCTGTTTGTTTCTGTTTTTGGCAATACAGTTTTGAGTTGAGTGACTCAAAGAATCTTTAATGACAACTGAATTATTGAGTGTGTCTGTTTGTGTTTTAGTCACAGTAAATGAGCTTGATATGTATTACTTAATGTAATGTTTTGACAAGTAAATAAATTAATTTGCATAAATAAGCACCGTGTTCTCCACAGGTACACCACGAAGCATCTGAGCGACGAGTCCACCAACAAGGCCATTAAAGCCATGCTGCAGTGAGCCATGCGCTCCTCTGGGATCCTCCTCTCCTCTGCCCCCCCTCCCGCCTCCTCCTCCTCTCCTCGCTCTGGGACACGACGCCGCCGCCGCCTCCTCCTCCTCCTCCTCCTCCTCCTCAGCCTCCTCCTCGACCACTCCCGTACTCCCGTACCTGCTCTATCCCATCACAGCGATGCACAGAATGTTTTTATATGAAAATATTACAAAAATAACGACAGAGGGAGGGAGAGAGAGAAAGAGAAAGAAAGAGAGGGAAAGAGAAAAACAAAGGTGAAAGAACAACAAGAAAAAGGCTTTGGTGTCTTTCCCTCCCCTCGTTTTGTCTTTTTACAAAAAAAAAATAAAAGTGAATGCTACTGCCGTTACCGGACGTCTTTTCTGTGCCAAAACTGCGTCGCTTCAACTCGCTTTTACAAGTCTCTCTGGAAAGGCCATGCTCCAAAATGGCAGCTATGGAAGCATTTGTCGTTACTTCTCATTCTTTTGTCACTCTACTTTTTAATTGAGCTTTTTGTTTTTGTCCTGTGTGAGGGAGGGGGGGGGAAAGTTTTGACTTGAAATTTCAAAAGAGAGAGATATACATAGAGAAATATATATATATGAATATATATTATTTTTGTTTGAATTAATATTTAATATTTCATCCTCTGCATGACAAAATGATGTCTTTTCCCCTCTATTTAAAAAAGAACTAATACTTAAAATTCATTTAGCAGCCTCAGCATTGTTTCTGTAAATTTAAGGATGGAAATGTTTAAATTATGTTTTTGTTATTTGAAATGGTACTTGTCACAATGGAGATTATTAAAGAATAGTACTGTTTATGTTTTATATTTTTTATAGATCTTGATTTAAGTGTTGTTGTCTTTTTTCATAGTTGTATTGTTTTTTTTTTTTTTGTTTTTTTTTCTTATTTTGAAAACTAACTTTCAAACTGTGATGGGGGTTCAATTTAAGTGGAAGTCCGGTGTGAAAAATGTTGACTTGTGCTGTCGGGAAACAATAAAAACTGCTTTCATGTTTTTGTACATCAGCTTTTGCGCAGATTTGTTTTTCCCCTCTTTGGGCGTCTTTGAATAACACTCCTCCTTTAGGTAGACATGTACATTCCAAGACTACCACAATCATTTACTTATTTATATTTCTCTTTAAAGTCGGCGCGTTTGACCATATGTGGACGGGGTGTCTCTAATTAGGGGTGGGAAGGGTAATGTTTTAGGCCGAAAAGGGCAATTTGAAAGACGTTCAAACACTGACGGCCTTTTAATGGTCTCTTTTATTGTCACTCCATTGTTGCGTCCCATTTTTCCTCTTCAAGAGTGGCAGCTCAGATTGTCTGAGCAATCTTCAAAGGCTAATTAAGTCTTTTTTTGTGAACTAAATGTCTCATTCTCTTCAACATCTATTCCCTGTTCCATTTGTCCTTACATTACTTCTCTCTATCTGTTGCTCTCTCTCTCTCTGTCTCTCTCTCTCTCTTTCTCTTTCACTCTCTCTATTCTCTTGTCCATTTTAATCCTGTCTAATGTAAACTGTTATGCTATGTTTCCATTACTAATCCTACAGATATGTTTCATCTACAGTAGTCTGTAGAGCCATATGAAGCTGTAACACCTTCCCCTTTTACTCTTGGCACAAACATCATCTCACAAATCAATTTCCCGTGCGCGATCAATGGCTGCATATTAAAGGTCATAAAGTTTGATCGAACGTAAAAGTCAATACTTCTATGCACATATGCTTGCGTTGCTCAGGCAGAACTATTAGCAATTGAGATTAAACACCGTATTAATGATTCTTTGTGATTACTCGCTAATTGACTGCATTAAATAATTAGTAATTCTGTAGTGCAACATTGACTGTGTAATCTGCTGCTGAGTTTCCGTGTTGATAAAAATGAAATGGCAAACGTGCCCATTCATCCTCTTGAGCTCCACTGTAAAGGTGTGGTGTGTATAGTCTAATGGTGAAAGCCATTAAAGTGGAGCTAGCATCGCTAGGTGTGGTGTGTATAGTCTAATGGTGAAAGCCATTAAAGTGGAGCTAGCATCGCTAGGTGTGGTGTGTATAGTCTAATGGTGAAAGCCATTAAAGTGGAGCTAGCATCTCTAGGTCTTTTTGGGGGGGTTTTGCACACGAGCAGTGGCAGCTGAACGTGGCATTTGCATCGGAGAGGACTCCAAGAGGGGGAATCGGGGTCACTCCAATTCCCCAACTCAATCTGCGTAGCGAGGTCACTCGAGCGTTGCCAGATCTGCCAGAATTGTGCTTACGTTGCCAAAGTGGACAAAACAAAACAAAACAAAAAACAAAAAATGGGGGAGAAAAAATGCTCCGCCCGTCCTTTTGACTTTCAGCATTGTCTGTTCGTGCGAGGAGCACCAGACTGCCTGCTTGCCCACACCTCCTGCTTCCCCTCCAGAGAAGAGCAGAAGAGAAGAGAGAGAGAGAGAGAGAGAGAGAGAGAGGGAGGGAGAGAGAGAGAGAGACAGACGGTTGGGGAATGGGATGGGAAGAACAGGGTGTGGTGAAGATCTGGTTGGATAGTGGCGCTCTGCAGTAACTAAGGGCAGAGATGAAGGTCAGAGGGAGAGGAGAAAGTGAAAGAAAGAGAGAGGGAGGGAGGGAGGAAGGGAAGAAGAGGGAAGGAGAGGAAGGGATGGGTTTGGCTTGGAGAGGATCTTGCGGTACCAGTGCTATAGAGATGATCAAAGAGAGAAAGAGAGCGTGTGAGTGGGGGAGAACGTGTGGTCCTATGTGGGCACTGCAGTCAGTGGGCTCTGCATTATGGCAGCAGTGTAGTACACTCCGGGTCAGAGAGAGAGAGAGAGAGAGAGCTGGTTGCTGGGCGTGGCTGGCTGCATCTGTGCAGGAGTGCTTTGGAGAGAGAGAGAGAGAGAGTTGAGAAGAGGGGGAGTAGAGGGGGAGATGGGGGCTTGCTATGGGTGGGTCCTTCTCTGCAGCATCAAAGTGCTTAGTGTCACTGTGAGGGAAAATGGAAGAGAGAAGACAGAGAGAGAGAGGATATGGGGCAGGGTGTGCGTGCGTGTGTGTGTGTGTGTGTGTGTGTGTGTGTGTGTGTTTCTGCTCCTGCAGCTGCCTAACCCACTTTCAGTTTGAGGTTGAAGTGACCTTCTAAAAAGGACAATCAGTTGGTCACCTTCGTCGTGACTTTGAATTTCCTTTGAAAAACACCCAGCACGAGACCATCATTTGGGTAGAGAGAGCACGCTCTGACGCACGCACGCACGCACGCACGCACGCACGCACGCACGCACGCACCAAATGTTACCTCCAGCACCAGTCCCTCTTCCGTCTCCTCGCTCCTTAGTC
>NC_085012.1:7476703-7484203 GCF_963854185.1 Sardina pilchardus
CACACAAACACAGAGACACATACAGACGCACATAACACACTGATACACACCCTGTTTCTCATAACAAGTACAGCCCAAGTTTCTAAATGAACTATGAAAAGCCCCTGTAGTAAGACCAAGAGTATTTCTCGCCTTATTTTTTTTTCTCCTTTACAAGACACAGCGTGGATACAGTATGTGCATGGAGAGAGAGAGAGAGAGCATGCGACCCCATTCAGATGCTTCGCTTTCAGAACGGCTGTTGAGATCTGACAAGTCATTCCAAAACAACCCAAATAGCACAGGGCCTCTTCTGGTGCTGCACCTCCTCTCAACGTTGAGTTGTTCACGTTCACATCTATTTTCATATTTGTAATTTATAAAGTGTATGTGTGTGTGTGTGTGTCGGACACTTTTAGAGAGATGTGGGCTCCACACGACTCCCCCCGACTCCCCTCGTCGTTGTGAGTTGGTAGGTCACCACCACAGTCCACAAGTTCAACTGTCGCTCGCCTCAACTGAGTGCCGCGTCATGTGGATTACGATAAACAGTAGTTGTAGCAACTGTTTACCACAGACACAGTGCACCCCTAAACACACACACACACACACACACACACACACACACACACACACACACACACATCTCCCTCTGTGCCAGTGTGTCTTCAGAGAGGGGTTTCTTTTTCTAAGAATGACAACGGCTTTCCTCAGAGATGAGCCCCATCTTTTTTACACACACACACACACACACACTGACACACACACACAAATACACATTTACTGTACACACCCACAGATATATGCACGCCCAACAAAATCCCACTTCCTCTAAATTTCTGGCATCACATGGCGCATACCCACACACTTGACAGTTAATCAATTGTGTCAAAACAGCAACGGCTTACTAAAGTGCCGAGGGGCACAAGTAAGGGTTTGTGCCGTAATTGTGGTACACTTTTGGGCAGATAGTGGCTTTCTGGGAGATCAAAAGGTTGTGCAAGTGGCATAATGTTGGCAATGCCACACACACACACACACATTCATTCAAGAGGTAGACTAGGATATGGGGGCAATAGTTGTTCTGTGGGTGGGTTTCAAAAATGTTCTAAACGGTCATTCTATTATAAATAGCAAATGTGTCCAAATGCTTGTGTGTCGCTCTTGTGTATTACAGTGAGAAAAAAGACAAGCTGGGCAGACATACTGTGTCGTAGTTTGAGCAGAATCACAATGTCCAAATTAAAAAACGTAACAATCGATGCTCCGGCTCCGCAGGCTGCTCGAACACGCATCGTGAGCTATGTTGACCAACTGAAAGGTGTATTTCAAGTTACCGTGTGACGCGCGGCGTGACTAAGACAAATGGCGCTCTGTCTGCGTGGCCTTTGTCCTTTAGTTGAGACTAATCACTAGTCTGATCCCCGACGCAGACACTTAACTCTGTCAGTCTCTCTGTCTCTCTCTCAGGTACCACAGGAAGTTGAAGCAGAAGTGAGGAGTGTGCACACCTGACCTTGAGGTCCGTAGAGAACCGCACTTCCCCTCCGTCTGATAGAGAGCACTCCTCCGACAGGAGATGGATTGGACTTCAGCTGCCCCCTCTAATCATGCCGGCCTTTTCTGTCATTGTTCCACTGAGAGGTCACTCAAAGTGCCAACGCTTTGGATTTATGATAGGCTATAGGCGTGGAGTTAGCGAGGGCCGCTAACCTGAGGAAAGGATCGAGTGTGAGGTGAAGAACAGAATAGGGGAGAGAAGCGCCGGCATCAGTGTACTTTTACTTAAACTGTACTTCCTAGAGTCAACCTCAGAGGTTAACAGAGTATCCAGTGTACACAAGGTATCATATCCACAGTCTCATCTGGGAAAGGTAGGAGTGGAGGTATGTGTGTGTGTCTGTGAATGTGTGTGTGTGTGTGTGTGTGTGTGTGTGTAGGGGGGTATTAAGGAGCTGTGGGAGCGCTTTCCCACCGTACATCATGTTCTCCCCCTAAAGGCTTCAAAGTGGACCCTCTTCCTGTGGCGTCAGTGATGAGTGATGGTCTGGACTAGAGCCGGCTCCCTGGGCCCTCCACTCAACCCCGCCTGACCTCACACCCTCGCATAGCGCCAGCTGTTCCCGCACGCAGTGCCACGGACCTCGGAGCACCCACCCATCCAACCACACACACACACACACACACACACACACACACACCTCTTACTTCCTTGTCATGACATAGTGATTTAGGGATGAGGTGCAAATTTGTTCCTCTTCCTGGTCTTATCAGCCCAGCTCACCTACGTAAACACATACACAGACACAGACACACACACACACACACACACACACACACACACACACACACACACATATATACACACACACACACACACACACACACACACACACACACTAAAGCAAAAGCTAAACTGTGTCGTTTTGTCTGTGTGCCTGTTCTTTTTTGATTGGGCAGTTGTTCCATTCCGTTTGGCTGGTCTTATCTAACAGTTTCACGCAGCCACATTCTCGTCTGAAAGTAAGTGGGAACAGCCTTTCCTCCTCTTTGTTTTCTTCTTCTTCTTCTTCTTCTTCTTCTTCTTCTTCTTCTTCTTCTTCTTCTTCTTCTTCAAGCAGACTCCTTCCCCACTCCAGTCTCTCACTCCTGCAGCAGGACCAATATGTTTTTGGTAGGATTCCCATTTCACAAATGTGTCCTGAAAGACATTTAGCCTACCAGTGGTTGGATGCCTGAGGAAAGTTAAACAAACATTTAGTCTAAACGAACATTTAAGGACGCTGAACTAAGTTAAAATCCAGATAATGACAGATAAGTGTATAATTCATGGAGAAATTGACCCCGGAAGGCATAGCTATCCTGCAAGTTAGGCCTAGCTCAATAGCACATCTTTTGGTAACATTAATGGTCAGACTATCAGTCAGTTCAAAGGCTTGAGAAAATGAAGATGTAACAGTAGTCGTCATGTTAGCTGTGCAGTAAACCTGCGTCCCAACAATTTAAGATGTGCTAGCAACAGATGTTAGCACCCTTGGGGGATGGCTTCTAGATTCCACAAAGACTGGAAGAGATTGATCAGTTCCTAAACTGAAAGGGATGCCTTTACTAGCAAGTAGGTTTGAATGGGGATGGCATCAGAGCCTGGGGCTTAAGCAGGGAGCACAGGGGTTTATGATTTTCCTGGTTCCCTCAGTGGAAAGGGGAACACCTCAACTTGAGGTAGTCTTGGAATTGTACTCTTAAAGCTTAAATGTTTTTACCATGTTGTAAGTCGCTTTGGTTAAAAACCGTCAGCCAAATGTAATGTAATGTAATGTAATGTATGCATGATGACAACTGGTTCATGACTGCACTGAAGTGTTCAGCCCAGCTTGTGAGTTTGAGGTTTTTGTCTTTCATTGTCAGGAGTGTCGTTCCATGTACATACACGAATGGTGATCAGTTCCTGAGTGTTGTGGATCATAGAGCCCGATCGCAATACATGAAACAAGAGGTAATCTCATAACAATACAGCAGAAGCTCTGTATAGAACTGCACGAAGATCACACCGTGAATTGGGTCAAATCTAAGCATGTAAATACAGTCACATCTTAACATACGGCTTAAAAGATCTCTATTCTCTAAAGTTCTATAATAACGGGCCTGTCAGGCTGCAGACTGCCGGCGTGGCGTGGCGTGAGTGTGGCGTGGCGTGGCGTGAGCGTGGCATGAGCGTGGCGTGGTGTGAGTGTGTCAGCTACGTAGCGTGTCCATTGGCTCCCATGTTAGCAGCCTATAGAGAGATTGCACACCGCCTGCGTGAGACACGCGTGTCTCAGGAGCAGTTGAGCTGCGCTGGAAACGCCTGCGTGCTAGAAATAGGACCGACGCCTATTTTTTCATGCGACACACAAATATGTTGGAAGCGTTTCCAGGCAATGTAGACTATGAGGAGGTTTTATTTTGACAATAATACAGTTCACAAATTACATTTTAATGTTTGAAAGTCTCTAGGTTTTGACATAAATTCATATATTAAATGTCATTTAAAAATAAGCAAGACTCAACAAAAGCCAGTCTGGTGTCTGCCTGCTTTATGTGAGTGATGTTGAAGCGGTCGATTCGACCTCTCTCTCAGGAGCGTCTTCAAAGCTTCATCCGCAAGTTTAGTTTAGGGATGATGGGCTTTGGCCTTGTCCATGTCTATGATGAGGCGATAGGGCTTTGGCCTTATCCATGTACAGTATATGATGAGGTGATAGGGCTTTGGCCTTATCCATGTACAGTGGCCTAAACAGTATGATGAGGCGATAGGGCTTTGGCCTTCTCCATCTACAGTAGCCTAAACAGTATGATGAGGCGATAGGGCTTTGGCCTTCTCCATCTACAGTAGCCTATACAGTATATGATGAGGTGATAGGGCTTTGGCCTTATCCATGTACAGTATATGATGAGGTGATAGGGCTTTGGCCTTATCCATGTACAGTATACAGTATACAGTATATGATTAGGCGATAGGGTTTTGGCCTTATCCATGTACAGTATACGATGAGGCGATAGGGCTTTGGCCTTGTCCATCTACAGTAGCCTATACAGTATGATGAGGCGATAGCACTTTGGCCTTGTCCATGTCTATGATGAGACGATAGGGCTTTGGCCTTATTCATGTACAGTATGTGATGAGGTGATAGGGCTTTGGCCTTATCCATGTACAGTAGCCTACAGTATACAGTATGATGAGGCGATAGCACTTTGGCCTTATCCATGTACAGTATAAGATGAGTCGATGGGGCTTTGGCCTTATCCATGTCTATGATGTGTGGCTATAATGACGTCCATATGGAATGAAGAAGCCAGAGTCATGTTAAACATAAGTATGTAGGGTAAATACTTTTACCTTATATGTTCATTGACCATCTATAGCAGCACCTCTATATGTTCAGACATATTTTAGCCAGCCATGACTGTGACAGTTTATTGTACTGTACATGGACGCAAAGGTCCTACAGTGAGCCATAGAAAGACATGACATTTATATTCCAGAGGGCAGAATCACATTTTAAAGGCCACAACCTGAGTTTAAATTTAAGCGGGGTGGCTTTTTTTTTAATGAACAAAGCGTAAACTTACTGGAAACAGCCACACACTTTTTCTTTTTGCTGAATAGCCTCGTTGGCTGACACTGCTTAATGGTTTTGTTTACTCATTTAAAAAAAAAAGTCCTCCGATAAATTATTTATCTGAATTGGATTCATTCCAAGTCACAAGTCACAACGCCACCGCTACCATCGGCGCTGCCATTTCCCTTCCCGCGTGCACATTCATGCATACCATAATAGTGCGATTACACAGCTACTATCGCCACCACCGCACTGCCCGCCACTGTCACGGCACACTTCCCTAGTCTACGCCAGCGTACACTTCTTTCAAAAACTTTTTGAAGAATTCGTCGGCTGCTGCGCTTGTGACATTTCATCACACTGTGGTGGACCTGCAACGGTTACTTGTCAGTCACTGAGGTACAGAAGTCTTGAGACCCCTCCTCCCCATCCCTGACCATTGAGTGTGCAACCAACCCTCACAATCACCTCAATCTGACTCATATCCGATTTCATAAATGGACACTGTAACAAAGATGGTATGTGTGTGTGTGTGTGTGTGTGTGTGGGTGTGTGCAAGTGTGAAATCACCCAGGAGCACCCCCTCCTCGCACACACACACACACACACACACACACACACACACACACACACACCCCGAAAGGCGAAGGTTTAATTGCGGATGGGCTTTCCTGTTCTGCGGTCGTCTGTGTGCTGGCTGGGGGACCTGTGTCCTGTAAGTTAACAGCCTCGGCCACAGAAAGGGGGATGTTGGACCCCAGGGGAGGAAGTGTGAAAAGGAACCGTGTCATCCAAAATATAACAGTGAGCAGGGAGGGGATGCGAAGGGGCGGGGGGGTTGGGGGGTTGGGGGGGGGGGGGGGCAGAACATCCTCCTAGTTAAGTTAATTCATGAGTATTTGTAATAGAGACGGAAGCTGTTCCGCAGTTAAGAGTGAGATGGTTCTACGCCGTGGCCCCTAAAACCCACATGTGGCCCATGTGCTGGGCTGTGAAAGGGGTCGCCCGTGGAAGGGCAAGAGGGTCACTCTGACTGAAGTCTGGCCTAAACTGGTCTCACTCTGCAGTGAACAAATCCATGCGCGTAGCATTGACAGTAATGTGTGGCTAAGGTCTGCGCTGTGTTTTTGCACAATCTGAGGCCATGAATTGCATTCCATTAGATAGCGACATGCCAGACAATAGCCATGCAACGCTGGATGTCACTGGAATATGACATTTATATGAAGCACTATCCTTTTACAGTCTAGTATGGTGCAAACAAGGCAACAAATACATCAAAGAGCACGTTTGTGTTCATTTTAGTCTCAGAACCAGCTCATAAAAACAACACACTGGCATGTTCAACATTCTCGCGGCCACACCTCTAAAAAACACTGTACATAAACATAAAACCATAAAGCCATTAAACCTTTACATAAACTCTAAACCGTCTCGCAAAAAAAAAACCCTATCTTTTTTTTTTGCCCTCGAAGAATTTGCTCGCTCGCTATAGCTCTCACAGCCCGAGGCTCGTCTCTACTCTACACCATTTCTGGTAGCTCACCCACCCTGGCCTGCAGGCCCCTGTTCTAATCCCAGCCGTAATGGGGTGTGTCCCAGCCCGTGCCTGGGATCTCACAAAGCCACACGGGCCCCGGCTCCGGTTGCACAGCTGCTACGGCGCTATCGCCTTACGGAGACACGGGATACGGTGTATGAAGCCGTGTTGTAGTAAATCAGAGCGCGGACGGAGGTTCATTTCACGTTCGGCCGCCGCGCCGGAGTTAGTCTCATGTCCAGCGGGCAGCGGTCCCTCCCCGCCGGGGCCGGTCTACTCTCCGCGGGCCTGTGTGGCGGTCAATAGAGTCCCAGATGACGTCGTCAGGCTCAAGCGGTGAAACAGAGCCTATACCACATGACCGTGTAGGACCAGACATGGATGAATGTGGACAGAACTCTCTCTCCTTGAGCTCCGTTCTGTGAGACCATCATGCGGCCTATCTGCTGTTTTTCATGGGTGGCTTCAAACCGACAACTGTGTCGATGGAAGACCATCGAAGAGTGCATGCGTCCACTTGCATATGGCATGCGTGTGTGAGTGTGTGTGTGTGTGTGTGTGTGTGTGTGTGTGTGTTTGAGGGTTGGGGGTTGGTAGACAATTTATTGATTCAATATCATTACTATTATTGTTATTATTTTATAAAGTTTTCCAAGTTGTTCTGTGTCAAGGTCACTCAGTTTGAGCAAGTGTCGATGTCGTTCAGAGTGTTTCACTTTCGGAATTACACCATTCCACTCACCATTAGAACCACATGCTCCACCACGCTGAGCATTCTCAGTTCCACTGTCTCGTGTTCCAATATAGATCATTCATGAGACCCAACGCACAACTGGGAGGAACAACCATTCAGAAATCGTTTCCTCATCAGATGGATAA
>NC_085012.1:7496703-7499203 GCF_963854185.1 Sardina pilchardus
TTGCTAGGAGACTGTTGGCTTAGGAACCAACCCGCTTGCCAATCCAAAGAGAGTCTTGTGTTCTGATCCTCACCACAAATGCCAGCAATAATTACAGTTGCCAAATTAGAGACCACATTATGGTAGATTATTGGCCTGTTTTTTTTTTTTTTTCCATGTGAAGTTGTTTTGTACTGAACCTTACTTGAACTCAGTTATTATTAGTGTTGCCTGTGGTCTGAAAAGGCAGGAAAACATTGTGCCCCGTAAACAGCTCATCACTTAGCTATCATGTCAGAGGCTATATTACACATTGTTAGAGTCACAGCTATGCTTGGGGCCAAGTGCAATGCTGGATGTAGAGGTACATTGAGGACAAATTCCATTGCGATGCCTTGTCGTATTCATAAATGCTATGCATATGTATGAGAGTATGGGTTGCCAACTTGCATTACGACTTGTGTGGTACAGTATGTGCTGCCACTGAGCATATGCTGTAAAGACACACTGTTCTATGACAGTATATTTGTGAGGATTACAGACCCAGACTACTGGGTTTTACTGCTCTGGGTTAGTGTGTGATTCACCTCACTGTGTGTTCACTGTGTGCTGTGTGTGTTCACGCTCAGGAATATCTCACAGCATGCAAATCACTAATGAAGTCGGTAGGGTTTACTCAGTGGATGGATTCAGTAGATTAATTCCCCTTTTCAAGGCAGGTTTTACTCTTAAAGTCAGTAAATTAATTATCTAAGACAGATATCGGAAATACACATGAGTTGTCAAACATGTTCTAGACTTCTCATTTCATTTTCTTTGAAGAAATTTTGACTTCCACTGGTCTGTTTAGAATATGTGAAAGTACGACAGAAGAGGAAGTGTTTTATTTCAGCTAATATCACAGCCGAAAACTGGTTGGTCACAAGAGATAATCGAAATAAACATACTTGCTTATGTGTGCACGTACATGTGTTTGTCTTACAGTAACATTGCTTATTGATTCTGCTCCACATCAAGAGGTAGTTCCACATCAAGTGGTATGAAATAGACTATGTAGCTATGCAAGCTATGGTAAGGATGATATGCATATGGACTATGGTATCCAGGGTGGCTTGTGGTATACAGCAGCAAAAACAATATGAGTCATGACTGAGTTGGAGGAGATGTATTTGTGTTAGGGCGAGACATCACCAACACAGACCGTGATGCATTGAATGAGCGTATTGAAGCTATACGTTCCACAGGGATCAAAGTGGATATGGTATACAGGGATCAACATACTGTAGATAACATAACATACTGTAGTATACAGGGATCAACGTGGTATACAGGGATCAATGTGGATAACTGTGGTATACAGAGATCAACGTGGATAACTATGGTATACAGGGATCTCCATGGATACTTACGGTATACAGTAATCGTCATGGATACTTATGGTATACAGACTTACCTGGACAAAACATGACTCAGCATTTCTGATCCTGCACAGCTATTGCAGTGTGCTTCAGCACATCTGTAAGTGAGTCAGCGGGAGGAGAGGATTCTGATTGGTCGTGATGCGGCTCCCCGGCCTGCTCGCGTGACAGTAGGTGATTAAGGTCCAGTGTGCTGTTGCCATGGTGGTCACTGGTGGCACTGCAGGGAAGTGTCCTTCACTGCCATTTCTGCCTGAGCTGCCCCAGCATGGGCTCTCTGCCTCACTCACTCTCACTCACACACACACACACACACACAGAGACGCACACACTCACAAGCATACGCATACTCGCACGCACAAACACGCACGCACACACACATGCACACACACACACACACACACAAGCATACGCATACTCGCGTGCGTGCACACACACACACATTCACACGCATGCACGCACACATGCACACACGCATGCACGCCTGCACACACACAAACACAGGCGCGCACACACACAGGCGGGCACAAAACTGGGGTAGGACAAGGTGAAGACGCAGATACACTGAGACACATGTGGGCATATACGTAGGCTTAAAGATTTACAGGAACCACGCTGTGGGGTGTGGTATGGCTACAGAACCAGCTGACTGATTTACAGCGTATCGCAGGGAACATCTATTTATTTATTCATTTTTGTGGAGAGAGGAATGAATATTTAATATCAGTAAGACGCTATAAGTAATCTCTTGCATTTACTGCGCTGTGTTGCCTATAAAATATAATCCCTATATGTTTCACATCCACTTAGGGCTGGATGGTTTACGGTAAGTTACAGAGCGGAGTGAAAGAGGATGACGAAGATGACGAAGATGGGGCGAGAGATCATCTGAGGCCTGGAGAACACAACAACTGGGCCATGAAGTCGACGTGTGTGTGTGTGTGTGTGTGTGTTTCAACACGGCCATGAAGTCATCCAGGCCGAGCAAAATCAAAACAAAACCATTTGCCATGTGGTTAAATAACCGGCTGTTCACAGAGACATTAGGATTATCTCTCTCGCTCTCCCTCCTTTCTACTCTTTCTATCCCTCCCTCTCTCTCT
>NC_085012.1:7504203-7509203 GCF_963854185.1 Sardina pilchardus
CAGTCAGCTTCAAAATAATTGCTGCATTTTGCTTCTATATTGGATACCAAAAGCCTATGCATAGGGAATATTAGATATTACTTCAGAAATTTAACTTATCACCTCAGAAATGAAGAAATCAAGTCAAGTCAAAATCAATGCGTTTCAATGGAAGTACATTATAGAACAAATGATTTTCAATGATATGGTATGATGGAAGTATCTCAAGTCACATGCCGAGTCACATAAGGAAGATATTGACCTTTAGACAACATATCAAGTGAGTTGGCATGCACTGAGATACTTCCATCATACCATATCATTGACAATCATTTGTTCTATAATGTACTTCCATTGAAACGCATTGATTTTGACTTGACTTGATTTCCTAATTTCTGAGGTGATATGAAGTGATATCAAATATTCCCTTTGCATAGGCTTTTGGTATCCAATATAGAAGCAAAATTCAGCAATTATTTTGAAGTTGACTGTACCTATTGTTCAGATTTAGTTTTCTAGAAATATATGCAAATTATTGCATATTTAAGTAAAACTGGTCTCATTTGCATATCTAAACATCACATTTCAGAAAACTTGCAATACAAAAAATCTTTGCCTTAATGTGAGTAAACAACTGTGAAAGTTTCAATTTGATATCTATAGTTTAAAATTTTACCCATTTCACCTGTAGTAAATCTCAATGGCAAAATGCATTGGAAATTGCTACCTTTGACCTTGAATAAAAGTATGTTCCACTAAATATAAATGGGTAGATTTTTAATATGTGATGCAGGAGGGTTTAAGGATCAATTAAACGTATGAACCATTACTATTGCAATTAGTTTAAGTTTTGGCCCTTTTTTGAGCTAGATTGACTGGCCTATAAATCAAGGCAGACTCACAGCCTTTGGCTGATATTGTCGCTGCTGATTTTATGCGTTCCTTAATGATATCAACAAAAGATTGGACTCAGCTTGATAAATTGTATTCCTTAGGTTTACATAGTTAGGTTTCATTTGTTTTATGTTATGCTTATGTTTTATGTTTACACCTCATGGGACTAGCCAGGTCTACTGTATCTGACTTGAAAGGAGTCCAAGCTGGGATTTTGTGCAATGGCAAATGTTGCTAAAAATGGATGTAAGGGTGTCTCCGATGGCATGGAAATCACATACCAAAATCACCACACTCATGACTCAAACCACATGTATGGCAAAGTGCCTGTAATAAGAAGGTGATTTTTTTCAGAAACTTCTGGTATCTTTGGACCCCATCCAGCTAGGTGTTTTTTTTCCGCGGCTTATGAATGGAGACATAAAACTTCAGGTTTCCACATAACCAAATTACGACTTTGGATTGCTTTCCCCAGCTGTCTGGGCCATTCACAGAAGCCCCGAGATGACCGCCAAGAGGTCGCGATTCGAGGAACTGCACATCCCTCCTCTTCCCGCCTCTCTCTCTCTCTCTCTTTTCAGTTGAAAACATTTCTCAATGACTCTTTCCATTCAGAAGGAGATTTAACAGAAGTATTGCATTTGGCAGATGTCAAAAGAAAAGCAGTAGGTTCAGATGGATAAAGCACAAGGCCCAGGAAGTAGTGGGACTCATTCGCAGGAAGTGTGAGGCCCGTCGAGCATGAACAAGCTGGATTAAGGGTTTATCACGTGTCACGTGGCCTAAGGCTGCAGCCCTCCGCTCACAAAGGGAGCCTTTCAGTCCCCCCCCCAAGCCCCCTGCTGGGGTGATGCACTGTGGGCACGGCCTCCATCGCACCGCTGCAGAGGGGAAGGTTACAGCTGCGCTCGTTTCTCACCGAGTGCTGGCTTCGCTCGGCTCCTCCGCGCTCCCTAAAACGAGGCTGGGACATCGGCCAGTGCATGGCACAGGCATCTTGGCAAGATTCATGATACTCGTGGACAGTCAGTGTGTATGTGTGTGTCTATGATGTGTGTGTGTGTGTGTGGGGGGGGGGGGGGGGGGGTTGAGAGAGATTGAGTGTGGTTGTGCATGCGAAGGGGAAACCTGCGCTTGTAAATCCAGATCTTCCTCCTGCATCACCTGTCACTCTATGTAGCCTCTGCATGCTGTTAGTACCTCAGGGGTTGGACTTTGGGCCCTGCTGAAATCCATCCATGCCTAAATCTGAGTCGAGTCTTGAAACAGAGACCTTCTTGGATGGAAGCACAGCACGTGCCGAAGAAGGGGCAGATGGGGCTCTCATGAGAGCTATACACTATATGTGCTGAGTTTCATGTCAGCTAATTAGGTGACCTTAGAAGATGGGCCTATCAGGTGAGCTTATCTGGCTTGTGTGTAAACACAGAGAGCTCATCCGCACTTTGGAGGGGTGCTGAGAGACTTCTGTAGGTGCGGCTTTGCAAGTATTCTCAGGCTGGATGCCACATTAGGAAATGTGTATGCACTCTATGACAAACTATGATACATTGTGCTAAAGATTTAATGATTAAAAAATATATTTTTAAAAAATGGGCAAGGATAAAAATATGGGTTGTATGTTGTTTACATATACAGTACTCGTAATTTTCCAATTATTAGCCACGGCTTATACATTGATTTTGCAAAATTTCCTGAGATTAATACACAGGGTCAGTCAATAGGTATTACAGTAATATGGTTTTGTTTCTTTTAACTTGCATGGAACCCTCTCCTGCGGCTTATACACAATGCGGCTAATACACAGGAAATTGCTGTATATTTTCATAGTTTGTTTTTGTCTTTTTTTGTTGTGAAATAAAAGGTTGTGGCTGAAAGGTCACTGCCCTTGCCTAATGCTAGCACATTCACTACACTGCTGGGTTCAATGAAGACAGCTGTGCATATTTTTAGCCATCTACAGGCAGCGTATCATGGCCTAGTATGTCCACTTGATGTCTCATGCTTACTACAGCTCTTCATGCGTGTTTATAAATATACATGCCATTAATGCATGTTGTCAACATACATGTTACTTAAATGTATCTGTCCACATCACGCCAGTCATCAGATAGGTCTTGTAAATATAGCCTAGTAGGTCTTCAAAATGAAGACCCTTGAGTTGAAAACACAATAAACAATGCACACTAACACAACAAACACAATAGAACAATACGAGTCTGTATGGGTCGGTCACTACAGAGAGCATGAGCTTGATATGAAGGGCTTTGTTCAGGTCACCATGCCAACGCCGTTAAAAATCAATCGGAGCTATCACGGCTAATTGGCTCGGGGGTTGAGTTGGACGGCGGCGACGGCGGCTCTCGTCGAAGGTAATGTGGCGTGACGTGCATTACAGGCAGCCGCCCTGACCTCTGACAGCGCCACCGGTTGCACCAGGCACGGCCAAATGCCCGCGCGCGTAATTAGACAGATTCAGAGGCTCGTCTCTCGCCGCGCCACCAAGCTCTGTCACCTCGTATCTCTAATAGACATCGCTGCTGACATCTGAGTGACAACAGTGGAAGTGCCAGGGTAAATTAATTGTAATTAATCACCAGGACGTATCTTTTGTAGCGAGACGAGACGACACGATTCTACGGACCTCTTAACATATTTAGATGTTTTGATCCATGCCATAAAGTGCAATCAAAAAATTTGTATGTGTATCAGATTTATGTTTAAATAAGATGTCTGTGTATCCATATGTGTATATGTAGTGCGTACAATGTAGCTGATCTAATTAGAGAAACACAATGTAATGTTTACATCGGCTCTGATTAAAATATTTAGTTAGCTGCCGACTGGAGCTTATCACTAGGGTACTTATGCTGAAGCGCAGTCTCAAAGAGATCTGGCGCACAGCTGCTAATGTTTCTGTCAACTGTGGCAAAGTTCAAAGCCTGAGCAAACAGCGTACGTTGTGTAACTCTAAGCTTTTCAGAAGCAATTCAACTGCTGATTTCAAATGAAAAGGAGGTTTTAATTACCACCCACGCACGGTGCACCCATACACACACACACACACACACACACACACACACACACCATCCACAGGCACAGATAAATGCATGGCTCAACCAAATATTTTAACTTTAAACACACTCTTGGGAACAGGAAGAAATTCATTTTGGTTGATTAAAATGTTTCAGAGGTGACTAAACAGCTACCGCTCATATGGACTACATTACCTAAATGCTTCCTATCAACCCTGCATTTTCAGACAACCAGCAATCCTCTCGGTACAAAAGCTCTCCCCCCTTCTGACAGCATGGCACTCGATTATTTCACTTGAAAGACCGCACCAATAAATAAAACGCATAAAAGACTTGAAACCAGAGCGCTCTCGCATTGGGCCAAATCAGGACACGTTTGTCTCTGCACTTTGAAGAGCTCGTCATCCACCGAGCTCAGATCCTTCAAAGGCTGAAGGTGGTTCGACTGATCTGGGTCCAGGAGAGGTCATTTACACTCCTGCTCAGCTGGGGTACAGGCCCAGCGGGCGTAGGCCCGGTGATGGAGGGGAAGGGTAATGGTAGCAGGTAATAATCTCCGTCGACCCTGGTTGATTGAACACTTGAACCCATCATCACTGCAGATATACTGCGCACGACTGCAATCACAAGTCACATGACTTATTGCAAGTCATTGAAAGCTTCCATTCAGATGGACTGCCCTGGAGAACTTTGTGTGTTGTTTAAAGAGGTGAAATGAGGTGAAATGCTATAGTAGGAAGCTGAGACCTTATGAGAATGTAGTCTTTGATTTATAAATCAAAGGTTTATAAATTCTTCAGGGCAGTCCATCTGAATGGAAGCTTTCAATGACTTGCAATAAGTCATGTGACTTGTGAATGCAGTCGTGCGCAGTATATCTGCACTGAGACCTTATGAGAATGTAGTCTTTGATTTATAAATCAAAGACTACATTCTCATAAGGTCTCAGCTTCCTACTATAGCATTTCACCTCTTATATATAAACACAATGAATAGGTAAATATGTGATTTGCAAGATTTATATTACTGTAAGACAAATTAGCTTATTTTTCACAAATTAAAGTTATAGAAAACGTGAAAACTGAGGTCTTT
>NC_085012.1:7521703-7559203 GCF_963854185.1 Sardina pilchardus
TGGAGGAAGAGAACTCGCACACCATTATTTACCGTTGTAGAAGATGAGTTGTTTAATCCATCCCCCAAAAAATGAAGTGAAAAACTGATTGCTCAGGAACTTTATTATGGGTTTCTATGCATGTTGTATACATACTTTAAAGATAAAAGTACCCAGTAAGCATAAGGCACTTTGAAGCATACCTTTTCCTGATCCACTTGGCAGCAACCTTAATCTGATTTCCCTGTCGGCCTAAGGAACCCGACCCCTTATCCCAGTGCTTATGTCGAACAAAATGACAAGCCTTGCTGGTCAAATCGAAATGACTTCTCTGAAAGCTGCTAACCCTAATGCCCTCCCCATGTCTTTTGAACTCTGACCCCTAAAGAGCTGACCCTCAGCGGCCCTTGACTGAGCCGGGAGAAGGGGCTCAGGGGAGCATGGCGGCTCCTCTGCTCCTGAGCACCCAAGACCAGAGGCCTCCGCGCCGCTGGGTTTTTTGCCGTGTTGACACGGAGGGGCTGACATCACTGCTGGGGGCCTGGGGGACAGTGGGAATCGCTCGGGATGGGATGGGGTGGGCGTCAGGGTGGTGGTGGTGGTGGTGGTGGTGGTTGGATGCCTGAGGGGGGGCCTGGGTTGAGGGCGCGGAGAGAGAGAGCTTCCCCCCTTTGTGCTGGAATTTGCACACAAAGGCTCCGGGGCGCCCTATCTCCCGATCTGGACGGACGCAGCACTTTTGAAAGGCCGTAACGGGATTAAACGCTGGGGCCTGATGATCTTGCGACAGTTCCTGCTGGTGGGATGTCTCCCCATGCCTCCATGCCCCCCCCCCACCACCACCACCACCACCATCCAACCCCCACCCACCACTCTGCACCCACCCAACCAGAGCTATCTTGCTGCCTCCACTCTGCCTCCCTCTCCAAATGTATGGGAGAGGGGGGGCAGTGAGGCTAGCATGCCGCACGATTTCACACCCCTACATAAATGTGCGGCCGTGTTTACAATCACATCTGATGGAGTGTGACTCCTCATTTGCACGGAGCACTTTGATATGTGAATACCTCGCAGCCATGGTTGCCTTTTTGCGGTGCATCGGGTGTTTAGAGACGGGCTTGGCGTATCGCTATCCAAAAGCCGCCGGCTATGGCATTCAAAAAAAGTGGAATCCAAAAGTGGGAGATTGTTTGCTACAATGGCGGCACCCCCCCACCCCTTTACTTTTTCCCAACAGTTCCCAGCCATCATCTCTGCCTTCGTCTCCAGGCAAATCTGGCAGGTTCTACCAGAGCAGAATCTTCCATGGTTTTATTACAGTGAAAGAGAAAGCAACAGAAACAAAGTGGGAACAAGCAGTTCAGAAGCAGGCTAGGGCCTCTCTCCCTCTCTCTCTCTCTTTCTCTCTCTCACTCTCTCACACTCTCTTTTTCCAAGAGGCAAACTGGAGAGGCGTATGCTGAGAAATGTTCTTCCCAAACTGGAACATGCGCGGGGCAGATTTCACAACCTCAGCACTGCGAGTTATGTCATGTTTTATAAGGCCTTTTCACTCTCGCTTGGCAAGCAGTCAACGGCACTGCTGTTCTTGCCACCGCGCAAAAAATAGAGCGCGCGAGAGAGAGAGAAAGAGAGAGAGAGAGAGAGAAAAGAATACAAATAAAAGAGTGTTCCAACATTTGTGCTTGTGCTGAGAGCAACTGCAACCTGGAACAGATTTCTGGCTTGACCCCTGGGGAGTCCTACAAATCGCTCTGTTGTCTTTATACCGAAACTGATGACCCTCTGATCGACCCTCGGGCACCCATCCCACTCGATGTGTTTCCTCATTCCTCGATCCTGCCCTTTTTCTTTGGCTCTGTCTGTCTCTGTCAGCCCTAAAGTGTTTTTTTGGAGAAGTTAATGACGAGAGGGGATCGAATGTGTAAGGATTGTGTAATGACAGTGTTGCAACAGTATATATATAAAAAATGTGTTTGGAAAGAAAGGAGATGGGGAAGCTTCTGAGAACAAGAGAGGCAATCACAAAATAAAGCACTCTGAGTAGTTACGGAAGACATGAAATAGATTTAAATAAATCAAATAGCTGTTTAGTTACTGAAATTAACAATTAACTAACAATAAGCATGTGGCTGATATATAGCCTACATTACTCATCTATGCATATGGAAAAACACATTTTCATTATGGTGGCAATTTCTACATAGTTGTCAAATCTCCAAAAGTGCCACATTAGATACATCATTGGCAATTTTAAAGATGTTGAAATGTTTTCGTCAAACGTTTTTGAAACGATCATCATGTTCTTACTCTGCACTATCATTAAAACTATTCATATTTTAGGTCTATATCTTCTGTGTGTCTGCCTATATGTTTGTTTTAAGTCGGCAAGTCCCATGAATAAATTAATGATCTCTTATCTGCCTTTGGCTAGACACAGAAAAGACTCCCAGCCCCATAGAACGACCAAATCTCAGACAGAGCACACTTATGTCAACACACTTCCAAATGACTTGGTTAACATACTGTATATGACCACTGACCGTAAACAACAGTGGAGCTTTCAAAACATACATGTTCCTATGCGAATAGATCCCAGCTCTCCAAATGGAGTCATGTATATGAAGTAAGGTGAAATGGCATTTGAAAATGTCAAAACAAATTCAACATCCTCCAGAGCCAGACGAAGATATAATGTCCTTTAATAGCCGTAGAAAAATAATAGGAAGAGGCTGGAATATATTTAGTGGAATTAATAAGCATCTATCCAATGATCTGATGAGTTGTCATGTTTTCCTGGCCTTCTAAAAGGCTTTTACTTCACTCATATAACAGCAATGACATTCAAATCTAACGTAATCAAATCAAAGCATCAGCCAAATACAAGAAATCAACGTCATTAAATAGTATAAAATGATTATTCAGTCTTTGAAAATTGTTCCAAGTCTACCATTCATTGTGGATTAAAACAGTATCATTAAAATGCACAAAACCAATGCTTTGACTATATTTCTGACGAATGTTCATTGGAAACAGACGATAACATACCATAATAAATCCTTTCCGTGGCAACCTGTGTGTTCACATCAGTCAGAGGAGACGTGATGTTATGCCTTTAATGAGAGGGAGAGCACAATAGACTCCTAAATAGGTCAGGGTCATGAATCGGAGCTAGGCATTCATTTATTCAATTAGGGGAGGCTGGTTGCTATGTTTTTTTAATGTGGAACTGATTGGTCGCCACTAATGCGAGTGCGACCTTCACAAAGATGTGCAGTGGCTCTTCCTGGACATCGATCACTTGTACCTTCGCCACCGCGTCTCTCACTGCTTGTGCGATGACATTCAACGTAATGAGGGACTGACGGCATTGTGCTTAGATGTTTGACGCCATTGTGCTTAGATGTTTTGAAAATATGAAAATACCCCTGGGAAGGGAGTAATGACCATGTTTGGAAAATGTTAACGGGGCTATTATATACAGTATATAATATATATATATATATATATATATATATATATATATATATATATATATATATGTAATATATACATACAGTTTTCTGATTCACTTAGACAGTTGCCTTTTAGTCAGGGTGTCTGTGAAGGCCTCCGCAGTCTCTGCCTGGTCACGTTATTACAGACTGCTGCAACCTCTTGTAACGTATGTGTTGGTCCTCTGCGGCTGACAGGGACTTCATTAATAACACACGCCGAGGCGAAAGCCATTCATCTCTATACTAACCAGGCAGACGTCTCGCAAGCCAATGCTTTTGTGTGTTTCAAAGCTGAGTGATTTAGTGAGCGGGTCATGAGCTTTGGCGGGGGGAGACCATTTTCCTGTCAGCCTGAGATTCATTGATGTTCAGGACAATGACTGGCACCGATGTCTGCTGGTGACAGGACAAGACTATGCCACCAATATTTGCTCAACTGGTCTCGATAATTACTGCTAATTACTTCACCTTTGACTCCACCCGCTCATTTTTCATCAGTGCAATTTGTTCATTTTCCAGCAAGCTATTATTAAAAGCACAGATCAGGGAAAAAAGCAGTGCCCACAACATTGTGAGGGAGAAAAGAGCAGAATTGAAAATGTGTCTATTTATTTTCGTCAAATTAACTATTTCACAGTTCATGATTAAAAATGTATCCGTGAAGCATATAAAGGCTTACTTTACAGACAAACACAAGGATTAATCTTATCTTTTATTTTTACCATTTGTAAATGTTGTCCTGTGTTTAATTGGGGGGGGAAACAGCTGCCAAAAAGCTGTAAAAGAATCACTGAAGCTAAGTGCATTCTTTATACCTTTTATGTCTGTGAAACGTTCACTCTCTCTCTCTCTCTCTCTCTCTCACACACACACACACACACACACACACACACACACACACACACACACACACACACACACACAACCGGTGCCTTCCCCAGGACCTCCCTGCTCTCTGCTTTGGTATGAGCTGCCCTGGCAGTTCAGAGGTGAGGCCCAGACCACAACCAAGCTGGAAATAAGACCACACTAATTGTCCCTCAGTCCACCTCAATTATGGAGAGCCCCCGAGCAGTCAAATTGCTTCTGAGAGGGGCACGGCACTGGTCGCAGGGGGGTAGCAGGGGGGGACAAGGTGGCGGGGAGGGCCAGGGGACGAGGAGGTCGCCGCGAAGGGAAATTCAATTACGCATGCTATGCTAGTCCCAAGACAAAAGCCACTATTCAATTTCATTCGCAAACAGCAGGCTATCAGAGAGACAGGCCTGCCCAGTGGGTGAAGGCAAATGCGGGACCCGGGGAGACCAAATTTGTCTAAAACCGACAAAAAGGGCATGATCCTTACCCACTACATAGTGCAATAGCAGACGTCTTTGACCCACATCAAGAATCCCAGAGATTCTAATCTCCTTGTTGTAAGGCAGTGTGGCATCTAAATGAGTTTTCAAGGTAAAAGAGTTACATTGTGTTGCTTTAAAAAGGGAAGGCCATGTCAATCCAACACTGCATACCTTTGCACTAACAAAATACATGTGTCCTTCAGTGCAACTCGGCTTAGAATACACAATTCATCACTTACTCCCGTGGTTTGTATAGGCCACGCACTGTACATTTAACCTTGGACTGACAGATGCTCAATACACAACAAACATAATGGCAATTCAAGTAATGCAGGCAGTCAGCATCACCTGAGAAGGGCATTGCTGTTGTCATCTTAGGGGGGAATTCACTGCCGCTGTGCATATAGTGTTGTTCATGAATATGCATCAAACGCAGCTGTATGCTGTCTCCGGCCTCCTGAAGCTAAATAAATAAACAAACAAACAGGTAATGAATTCACATCAGCATGCAGGACACAACTAAACACATCTACTCTGTTCTATTCATAAAGCTTTAGTGTCTTCTGTGATAGGGCATTGAAATTCTAAACAGCTTATCTCCTCGCGTTTCCATTCTCGATATTGCACAACGAACGAACACTTTGCCCAGCTGCCAAATGGCCCGTGCCTCCATGTCTCCACATCTCCACACGCTTGCCTGCATTATTAATAGCTGAGAACACGGATATGCCGCAAAACTGTCGATATGTCAGTCAGCGCGGATTAGCACGAGTGGAGGAGAAGCCACGCCTGAGAGTATCACCATTGAGGAGCGATCCTCAGGTTACTTCTCACTGGCTGCTTAATCTCTTAGCCTAGCGGGGAGCATCTGATTAGCATGCTAACTGGTGGAGTGAAGCTGTTGCCGTGGTTCCCAGTACACTACGGATCTTTAGGCCTCTCACAGCAGGCCAGCAGCCCCCCCCCCCCCACACACTCACCACCACCAACCCACCAAAAGGGACAATGTGAAAGAGCCTGGCTGAGCATAGATACAGGATCATATCCAGTTAACATGGGAGTGCAACACGCAATAGCCTAAACAC
This sequence comes from Sardina pilchardus, assembly GCF_963854185.1. Classification (NCBI taxonomy): domain Eukaryota; kingdom Metazoa; phylum Chordata; class Actinopteri; order Clupeiformes; family Clupeidae; genus Sardina; species Sardina pilchardus. The sequence goes on from NC_085012.1 coordinate 7,527,605, forward strand.
CGACTAGAGAGAAAACTATTTGTGATGCCAAGAATTTATCAACTGTATTTTGTCATTTTCACTCACTCTGATACATTTGCCAAGAAGATGTTTAGCGTGTGTACACCTGTGAGGCTCTTATCGAGGCTCAAACATAAAAGCTGAAGAGACCGTTTAATAACACATTGCAGAATAATAGAATTGAGCCGCTTTCTAACAGCTACCAGGTGTGTGACTCACTAAAGCGGCCATTAAGCCGAGAGCAAATTAACTACACAATTAACAACTGATACAAAATGGTAACAGGTGTGAGCGGCGGTGAGAGAGTTTATCCTTCGAGAGGCAGTGAGGAAAAAGTCAGGTCTGCCCGGACATTTAATACACAAAGGCAAATTAGCCACTGGTACGTCTGGATTTCACAGGCCCTCTCACACCAAATGGGCACAGGAAACAAGGACTCTTAAAATCAGATGAGATCCTGGATTAAATGCACTCTAAAAAGCTCAATAAAAACGCTTTCTGACATGTTAGTTCTGCGCTGGAATGTGGTAGCAATACTAATCATCTGCTGCTGTAGGCTACCTCATGAACGCCAATATAAAGAGGGAGAGACAAAAGAAACAGACACAGAAGGGTGACGGAAAGAAGATAAATCAAATGAAAAACACAACAGACAAACAGGCGACAATGGTGACAACAAAAAAAAGAGGACGATGAGCGAATGACAGAGAGAGAGAGAGAGCAAGAGAAGATCATAGGCGATGTGGAAAGGCTTCTCTTCCCAACAGACCGCTCTACCAATCCACAGCATACTTGAATGCCGGCCACTGCCGAAACCCTCCTCAGATTCCCAGATCCGGGGACAGTATGCAGTACGCTTCGGCGTTCCCCACTGGCTGCATTCTTCCCGGTGCAGCCAAAGATCCTATATTTGGCTCCGTTGACGATTTCCCGAGTGAAAATGAGAGCAGCACGGCTACTCATCACTTGGCACGAAGGCCCGGGGACTGGCGTAGCGAGCGGGCGAAGAGGGCCCGGCCCGTAAACATATGGCTTCCTCCATGAGAGAGCCGTAAAACAGGCTATTTGGGTCGGGCTAATTACAGTCTAGACATGCCTTTTTGTATTCCCAGCTTCCAGCCCTCACCAAAGACGACGGAGCACCATCTGCACACACACTTCCCCAAAGCCACTGCGCTGGGCCCGGCCTCATCTGGTCCGGCCCGTCGGTGGCAGCGAAACCTGCTTAGTCACTGGGAACTCTGGCACCGCGGGGACTGACACAACGGGGCCCTGCCTTTAGCGTTCCCACTGTCAGATCTCTGACTCGAGATCAGTTTCGCCTGGAGTCTGTAGTTGCGTTAAGTGCCGTGTAGGCGACCGCACACTGGATCATCAAAAGGAGCTAATAAAAAAAGAAGAGTCCAACAGAACTGATGCCAGATCAGAATTGCTGATGTTTGAACTGTGCATGTGGGAGCTTAGCAGCAGAAGGCTAACAGCTGACCAGAACGATGTGGTCTCCAAACCTCGGCACATCCACAGCTGTTGTGTTCTCGCACAAGACACCCATTGCTCCGGCTGAGCGTTAAATCACCCCCTCTTTGACAGAGCGCCTCTGTAAGGGCTTTTATTTATAAACCTGTAATCGATAACACCAGCCGTATCTGTGGGCACAGATGGAAATATGAACAGAGGATTCCAAAACGCTTACAAAAAAAAGAAGAAGCACCGGATGCAGACTCTGTTTTTCCTTCCTTGTGTGAATGAGGATGGGGGTCTGACTTGGGTTGCAGTCCCGTCAACACATGACGGATCTTTTGGAGATCAAAGGTATTCACTGTTCCTCAGCCATGGCATGTCTTCATAAAACTTTGCAGCCATTGGCTATTTCCAGTTCCTACAGATGCAGGAACATGTAATCATTTCTGGCTTCTGCCAGCACATGCACAAATTGATCCCTTATATCATGTGAGCCTTCGGGTCAAGCCCTCGAGATCCCACAATGGAATGTTCAATTTCAGAGGTTTGCGTATAAATCTATCACGCCGTCTTCAACAAAAGAAATTGCTCAAAGCTCTGCAAATGATGTTTAAATCCCTTTCATTTATGATCTCAAGAGAGGTATGTGTAGCAATATTGTAACTACCTCTAACTCTCCACTGACCGGCATGTGATTTGTTGTAGTCAGAAGCAAGAGCTATACCTCCACTGGTAACTTTGGTCTTTCTGGCAAAGTTTAGGTAATCATCAAACCATCCACAACTGTTTAATGAAGATGATGCAGCAACATCAAAGACCTAAGCACCCATCAGCGGTGAGATGTCAACCATAGTCTGACCTGAGCCATAACCCTGAATCTAAATCCATTTGTATCTCTCATTCACAGCACGCCATCGCGCATCAGCAGAGTTGTGTTGATTGCTCTAACTAACAGGACGCTCCGGAGAAAGTGGACCATCATGCCGAAACAAATCTCTGTGTCCATTCCTGTCCATCCCTGACCCAGGTAATGACCCACACGAGCTCCCTGCTGTGTCTCATTGACTCAACCTGCATGGCACTACGCAGAGTTCTGGCGCTCACCTCTCTCTCTCGCTCTCTCTCTCTCTCTCTCTCTCTCTCTTTCTCTCTCTAGCCATCAATCTATCATTCTGTTTGTATCTATATATAGGTCGAGATTTATTCCCTGAGAGTTACTCTTGCCCGGATGACAGACAGATCTCGGGGCTACACCTTGGGTATAGCCGCCCCGGCCGGCCGGCCCGCAGCATATGGCGGTGATGTAATCTCCAGCGCGGAGCCCAGACCCTGGGTGAGATCTGCTTAAACAGCCGGGCCCTGCCACAGATGGCCCGGGCACTGGAGGAGCGCGTAAAGCGCTGACATATTAGATCAGCCTCCGAGCTTTTCGCAGGACTCAAATCCAGTCAGACATCTCTCTTAGTCCACTGGCCTCAGTGCAACAGATGTGAGGCGACAGTTGTTCAAGCAAGGCATTGAAACAGGTTGAGATGAAGCAAAAAAGAAAATATGACACAATGTCTCTATTTCTTTTGGACTCGACTGCGTTTTTTTCCCCTTCTTTTTCTCAGGACTTTGTTTTATTGATGTATCAACTTACTTCCTTGTCATTGTGAAATGAGTGTCACCCGCGGTGACTGATTGGCGGTGACAGAAAACAGAAAGCACATTATGACTCCGGAGAGACTGAAAGACTGATGACGACGAGTCCCGTGTGTATAAAACAAACACGGCCATTTGTCTCGGGGACGACTACCAAAAGCGCCTGTGTGTCGAACACTCATCAGGCAGACAAAGGAATCCTCGGGAGGGCCAGCGAGGCCCTTGTCGGCCTGACGCCTCAACACCAATTAGACAAGTAGCTATTATCATCCCCGCTGAATGGCTCTCTGTGACAAAGGCAGAGGAGGACCCTCTCATCTCCGCCGAGCCTGATGAAGAGTGTCCTGAAGGATCGGCCATTATGGGCACCTCTCCCGAATCACCCGTCACTCAAAGGGCTCGAGGAAGGGGGCCTGGCCGTTCATCTTCTGGCGGGTTTCGTCCGCCACGAGCACACGTGCTGTCACGGCGCTCCCACGGGGGTCCCTCCGTCTCGCCGCGGGGAGGGATGGGAGCGGCGGCGGTGGCGGTGGCGGGCGATGACCGCTGCTGGCCCTGAACGCTGTGGGGCTTTGATTGTGAAGACACCCCGGCCTCCTGGAAGAGGAGGGGAAGGGAGTGTGGGGCCGGGGTCCAGGTGGGGGTGGAGTGGGCCAGGGTGGTGTGGTGTGGGTGTTCTAAGGATGGTGGTGGTCGTGATGGTTGGGGGTGCTGGTGGGAACAAGAAAACGGACCATCCCAGCTCCCTCTTCTGCTCCCCTCCCTCCCTTCAACCGCCCCCCCCCCTCGCTGCGTTGCCACAAAGGCCCATAATAAGTAGGAAAATCCCACCTCAAGAACTCTCATTCACTCACTGTCACCATTCGTCGGCCATCACTTCCTTAGAATCAAATGGCTTCTGAGCGAGCCTTTCATCCCATTGTCACTGTGCCCCGGCCCCTTCCCTGTCGGGACACTGAGGGGAGGGACAGGCCTGTTAGCGGTAGCACTAGCCCTGACCCTTGTACCCCTCCAAAAGAGACCCCCCCACACACCCCCCCCCCGCTGCACCACATCCCCAAACCTCCCTTTTGTCCCAGGGCAGGGTCCCCCCAGGCTGGGGAGAATCATACCCTAGCCTGGCCCTGGAGCATTGGAGCCACTGGGGGGGGCCCTATTGTTCCCCTATTCATCACCTAGACAAACGGGTCCTGAGTGGACCTTAGCAATACCCATGTCCACACACACACACACACACGCACACACACATAAATGTACACTCATACACACACACACTCTCTTTGGGGACAATGTCACACAATGTGACAGCTCCCACTGGGCGTGGAATGCAGCGGCATTGAGGTTGTTTCCAATAGCCGCGCTGGTATTGCTGGTATGCCAACCGCGCACAAAAGAGCGCTTTCCATAGGCTGCGGATTCATCGCGGTGGATATCCTTTACAGTTGGCCACTAATGAACAGGCCGGCCCAGTGATGGATCTGACTCTGACGGCCGCGGGGCAGAATGGGAACAACAGGTTGGACGCACAGAAGCCCGTTTGATTCTCACCACTCAGACTCACCCTCTATGATTCGCTTCATTCGCTTCATTATGACGCTTCAAAGAGCACTTTTTTTTTTCTGTCAGGTGTCTGTGCGCAGATCAATACCATTAATGGCAGCCTGATCAACGCAGTGAGATGAAACCTGGCGCCAGGCATGGTTCCTGATTATCAATGTCTTTGGAGTGTGAAAATGGGCAGATAATGAATTAATGGAGCCACTTGAAGAGCCACTGCAACTTCTGTTTGGTCTTGAAAAGAGACGCCACATCAGAGTGCATGCAACGAGGCGACAAGGAAATCATTCCAACTGCTAATTGAAAATGAGGCTGGAAATGGGTGCTCATATGCAAGCAAGACAACACATTGGATGACAAATTCATGAAAAAAATGTCAATTTACAGCCACCATCAAGACAATATTACCATAATATCATAATATACAAGATACACACATATAAGAACCATTCATAACGTTGCATGAATATTTAATAGCCTCATGCATATGGAAACATTATTATTTATGTTGTTATAAAGTAGACATAGTACAAGATGCCAACATGTAACAGTTTTCTATCTGAGATTGTTGCAACTGTTAATCGCCCCCCCCCCCCTCTCTCTTCTCTCTCTCCCTCTCTCCCTCCCTCCCCCTCTCTACTACCCCTAATGGTAACCGTCTGCAGGGGAAGTTGTCCATCACGTCTGGCTGCACTACTACTGTGCAGAGCTGCTGTGGCTGGCTACTTGGCTGGGCTGGCTGGACGGCTCCTCTCTTTAGGGGGCAGGAGAGAGCCTTGGGAGAGGAGCTCACAGCCTCGGACCTCACAGGAAGCTCCTGTTCCTCCTCACCACCCCCCTTCGCAACCCCCCCCCCCCCCCAACTCCCCAATCCCACTGCTAGTCCACTCTCTGGGTTGAAGGTGATGGGCAGTGATGGTGGTGAGTGGTGGTGGGTGGTGGGTGGTGGTCAGTGGGTGGGTGCGGGGTGGTGGTGGGGGGGCGTGGGGGGACACGACCCCCTCCTGCACGTCTCCCCTGCAGAGCGTGGGGATGCGGGGGATTAGAGAGGGAGGGACGGGTCCCTGTTGTCACACTCTCTTAATCTGCCTCCAATCAGCTGCAAACGCACAAAAGAGCCACGCCGAGGGAGGCGCGTCACCCCTATAATTGGCTTCATCCCGGCGGATTAAACTTGCTGCTCAAGCCTACCATTTTTTCCTCTTCTCTCCTTCCCTCTCTCTCTCCTTCTCTCTCTCTCTCTCTCTCTCTCGCTCTCTCGCTCTCTCTCTTCCTGCAAAAGCCCCCACGCCGCTGTGGAGAAAAAGTGTGTGCCTCCGAGCTCGACGCAAAAAAAAAAAACAAGCCGGGAATAAATGAGGGGCTGCCTTAGCCACCTGGCCAGCTCTCCAATTACAGTCATTAGCTTCTCAGATGCACTAGATGCCGCCATTAAAAAAGACTCCGCGCCCGGGCAGCGCCCCCATGACTTGTGTTGGCGCGGTGTGTGCCCGTCAACGCTCAATGTAATGAAGGAAGCATACCTGAGGCTCTTCATCACTCGTGCCTCGCTGATTCAGAGGGGAGTTATGCCCTGTGTGCGCACAGTTGTCTGGACAAGCATGCCTGTCCTGTAGCCAACGCCATTCCAGGAAAAGCCCGGGCCAGGTGAACTCTGAGAGGAATGTTTGGAGAAACAAAAATGTTTCTCATCACCGGAGATGCACTTCTGCAAAGCGGAATGAAAATAGACCTGTCCCCCACCCCCCACCACCCCCCTGTGGAAATGGTTGCAAATCATGTCGAACAGTACGTGTGAAAGTGGAACATTTTCTTTCAGGCCTTTTTTTTTTTTTTCTCTTTCCCTCGCTATCTTTTTTTCCCCTCCTGTAATTCAAGCTCATTAAACCACTTCACCAAATGAGGGCCCTTAACATATCGGCCCGCTCGGCAACCTCCCCCGCTGAGCAGCGGTCTTAAAGAAGCCTTTACTCAGAGGAAAGCTCAGGGAAAGCAGAACCCACGCTACCTGACAGTTGACAGCCACTGCTTCCAGGATCCTAGATCCAGTGCAGGGCCTTTCTCCGTCACCCACCTCCACCCCCTCCCCCACCCACCCACCAACCCACCCAACCCCCCCCCCCCATAATGAAGGGTTTGTGACACTTCTGGAAAGATCTATTAGTGTCGCTGAAGCACTGTGTTCTGGAGGTACTCTCTTCAGTCTGGCTCCTACGGGGAGATTCCCTCTCGGCGCTGATTAATCCTCCCACACAGCTCCGAGCAGACAGCATGTGCCATCAGGGCTTACAGCTTACAGCTCTCAGACACGGCCACCGCCGCCGCCGCCGCCGCTGATGATGCTGCCGCTATACCGCTACTGCTGTGAGAGAGACGCGCTTTTTTTTTTTTTGGACACGCTCTTGTTGTCTTCTTCTCTCAGGCTTTTATCTCGAGTCTCCTATTTGCTGTTTGTGCTTTGTATGTGTGTGTGTGTGTGTGTGTGTGTGTGTGTGTGTATCTGTGTTTCTGTGTGTGTGTGTAGGGCTCAAGTGGCCTCCGCTAACAGTGTGAAATCCCTCTTTATTTGTTTGTCCCGCTACTGGGGCTCAGTCTGAATCTGATAGCGCTCGTCAACTGTTTATCCGCCGCTTATCGCAGAGGGCCCTCCGCGCAACGGTGCCCGCCCTTAATCAAGGCATCCTTACCAGGAAACAATAAATCTATGGGTAAGTGCGGGATAAGTGGGAATTAGGCTCTCTGACTTTTGAATCTGCCTCACTCGCTCTCTCTCTCTCTCTCTCTCTGTGCCTCTCTCTCTCTCTCGCCCTCTGACTCTCTCTCTCTCTCTCTCTCTCTTCCTCTCCCTCCCTCGTTCTCTATTTGGAGAGCGAACAGCTGGGGAGCATTAATGTAAGGGAAAGGGGGTCTGGTCTGAGTTTCCTTCCTTAGGAAGAGAGAGCGTCTGCCGAGGAGCCCGAGGGCAGGCCATTTTGGCTCCCTGAGCCGAGCACTTACATGTGGCGTGTACATGTGGCTACCGTGGTCCATTAATAACGGGCCGCTCCGCAGCCAGCTGTCGGCCGGCAGAAAAAGCCACCGCTAAGGTATGCAAGGACATGGGCCGGCGTGAGTGATTTAGGTCCAGAAAGGGACATTTAACGACTCAAAACAAACGATTGAAACGTAAGCTGTAAAAAAAGAGAACGAATTCAGGGGCACGTGCATACTTAGTAAAGGCTTTGTAAATGTTGGGTGGTGTTTAAGAAAATGGGGATTAAAGATACTGTAGACTTGCAAACGCTTTACAGGGAGCCCAGGTGTTGAGCATCCACCATGCTTGGCCACATCTAACAAGTGAGAACTGTTCACATCAAACGCATGTCGGAGAGAGAAGAAAAAAAAAGACATGATGGTTCCCAGCCACTCAGGTCATTCACAAAAGTCATCACAGGCAGGGTGCTTTTTTATGATGTGTCAATGATGATGTGAGAATCACCACCCTTCTCATTTGAACAACCCCCCCCCCCCAAACTCCACCCAACCCCACCACACCCCACCCTTCCCCAAACCAGCATGTTAGATTGGGCCCTGGATGTGGGGGGGTGGGGTGGGGTGGGGTGGGGGGGTAACAGCAGTCACCGCAGCGCCTCTGCCTCACTGCCTTCAGTCTTACGAGAGGCATTAAGGCACCCTTTGATCTCGGCATGGGGGCAGAAAACAGAAATGTAAGCAGCCTCGGCAGATGAGGGCTTTACGGCGACTCTGCGCGCTTTTGTCTGGGAACGGGGAACGCATTCGGAATGAATTAATGAGAGGAAGGTGAGCGAGTGTAAGTGTGTGTGTGTGTGTGTGTGTGTGTGTGTGTGTGTGAGTAAAAGAATGAAAATGGGGGTTCCTCGAGCTCCTTGTGTATTCCAGATAAGGAACCATCAGGAAGGAAGGGGTAGAAGTGTGTGTGTGTGTGTGTGTGTGTGTGTGTGTGTGCAAGCCCTGCTTAGCTGCTTAGCACAAGGGGTGGGGGGGTACGTCTGTCTGAAATAGTGAAAAGGTATGGAAAATGGAAAAATCCAGAAGCTCAGCATGTAGATATGGTAGCGGTGGGATGCCCTCCCTCAGAGTAATTACCTATTTCCAACAGCTGATTCTTTCCACTTCATTTGGCAGCCTGCACAGGCCAGACGTCAGTGTTGCTGGAGGAGTTTATCCTTGTGCTGTTTCCTAGCCGGCGTTCATGGTAACCTGGCCTTGGTTGCCATGCCAAAATTGAGATGAGGTGGTATTATGGGATGTGTTTGGTGGGAAGCATCAAGTATCCAGGCAGTGAGTCTGAATGATGGCTATTTTTGTACTTGGACCTGCCACCCCACCATAGACACACACACACACACACACACACACACACAGACACACCACACACACACACACCTGCCACGGTGGAATAAATTCTTGATTTACCCTTGACTCTCGCCTTTTCCAGTGGCCTTTGTCGTCAAGCATACATCGTCATGGAATTAGTTAAGTCACTTGGCTGACTGTGACAGCGGTTGTTTTCACCTGGTTTCCGGGGTAACCAAACCACTGTGGCGGCTTCCTTCCTGTTCATGACATCACATCTGCTGCCAAGCACGCTGCCCGCCCCCCCCTTTTTTTTGGTTCAGTGTCTCTCCGAGTCACTGATTCAATGTTGACTCTCCATTTAGGAATTATCTAGCGCTGGTTACTGCCCAGAATGTTCAGTATTGTTACAGTTCAGTGCATGTTCAGTGAGATGTGCCATTTGCAGGGTGCTTGTGTGCAAACACACATTCTGTTATTTTGGCTTCCCCTTTCACTTCATTAAGTTTGCATAAACAACAATCAGGGATAACTATCCTGGGCGCGGGAAACACAGTGGTAGAGTTGTAAAACAGACAGAAATGGACTGCAACTGCATTACACATATTCTCTCCCTCCCTAAAACTGACGCGAGGAGTATTGTATAATATAATCAGAGCACTGCCGTTACATTTCATGTTATGTTGCTATTTCATGTTCTTAGACTTCATTACTAACACATACAGTATGTAATTCACCTATGCATTTAGTCACACACACACACACACACACTCTCTCTCTCTCTCACACACACACATACACACACTCACAGAGAGACACACACACACAGTCACACACACACACACACACACACACACACACACACACACACAGAGAGAGACTCACACACACACACACACACACACACACACACACACACACACACATTCACAGTCACACTCACATACACACGCGCGCACACACACACACACACACACACAGTGCTTAACCACTTGTAGGACCTGGCCCTGACTTCCAAACAGCTGGTTGTGGCAGTTAATGGAGCTCCAGTTTGGCTCTAAGCTCGGACCTCCTCTCTTTATTCTGTCTTGGCAAAGGACAACTGCCCACATGGCCATGCTTTCCTCTCTCTACTCACACACACACACACACACACACACACACACTCTCTCTCTCTCGTGGTCTCTTTCCATCTCTCCCACTCTGTCTCTGGACCCTATGTCTCTGTTCTCTCTCTCTTTCACTCACGCTGTCACACAAAGTATAGGGTAAATGAACAAGAAGGCTTGTGTATACATAATGCACAATCAATCAAACAGACTCTCTCTCTCTCTCTCTCTCACACACACACACACACACACACAGACACTCTCTCTCTCTCTCTCTCACACACACACACACACACACACAGAGACTCTCTCTCTCTCTCTCTGATACACACACACAAACACACACAGACTCTCTCTCTCTCTCTCACACACACACACACACACACACACACACACAGACTCTCTCTCTCTCACACACACACACACACACACACACACAGACACTCTCTCTCTCTCTCACTCACTCTCTTGACAAGCACACACACACCATGCAGCAGGCTGCTCTGGCACCAGCCCAGGCCTTCTGCATGACTGGCCTGAATGAGTATCTCTATGGCAACGGTAACGCAGGGCAGTGCCAGGGGAGCAGCTGGCGAGAGGTGGCAGATTACCCTCCAAACAGATTTACTGGCACTCCAGCCGTCTGTGCCCCACTGACGAGTTTGTTTGGGGAGGCGCGCGCACAAAAAAAATAAAGGAGAAGGGGAACTTCTCTTTTAAAAAGAAGGGGTGAAAAAAAACAAACCAGGAGAAAGGCAAAAAAAGGCTGACTTGTGTGTGTGGAGATACAAGGGCTTTCACCAGAGGCCATCTGTGCATGCTGTCGGAGGGGGGGGGGGGGGGGGGGTGCGTAGGAGTGAGGACACGGAGGAAGAAAGGAGGCCTTGGACTCCCGACTACAGGCGCATCTAACAAGCGTTGATTTTCTCCCGCTGGGCCGTTTGAAGGCTCGCTTTCATTAAACTCATTCATTTCGGGTCGCACAGCTAGTGGGAAAGCATTTATCCTGTGTCTTGTTGTTGCTTCAGAAAGGTTAATAGTGACATTATGACGTGGCCCCGAGATGGATGCCACTCTGCCGGTGAGCTTGTGATGATGACACACTGTGTTGGTGGAAAGGCCCCTCCATGCAATTTCCATCAAGCCTCCCCCTAATGCTTACTAACGAGGAAGGACATATCTTCTGAAAGATTTATGGGACTAATCGATCTCCAAATTAAACCAGACAAGCTCCTGCGTTTTATGGACAATGCCGACGTAATTTATCAGCCTGTGCTCTCCAACTAATTGCGCATGGTCTGGCAAATATTAAACGGCCTACATTAATTTTTCCGCATCTCCCTCTCTCCCTCTCTCTCTCTCTCTCTCGCTCTTCCATGTACAGATTTATGACAGCGGTGTATCCGTGGCCAGACAGTAGACCGGGGGCACGCGCGCGAGCAAATCACTCACGGACAGGAAGTGATTTAGAGATGCGCCTGGGCGCCACGCGCCGCTCGGAGGAAACGCTGCGGCAGGATAACACTTTACCTTCCCCGTAAAAAAACGTAAAAACAGGCGCGGGTCTAAGTGATCGCTCATAAATTCATAAGCCAGACATACATTACAAGATGCTTAGATGCCCGTTTTCGCGACCGCGTGGGACACCAGGGGATGTCGTCATGTCTCTCCGATATGCTTGGACGAGGGTAAGTCCAACCAGACGGCCTGGAACGTGTCTGGATCGTGATCAAGACATCTTGACACCTCTCCCACTCGATGCAATTTGAATTGATGCACTGCATGTTGTTTTCTGTTTGCTGACAATGTTGTCGGCACATAACGTGCACCTGTTCCCCCGCCTGGGTCGTGGACAGGAACCCATTGCCAGGACGAGGTTAGGAGAGGAGAGGCGAGGAGAGGCGAGGCGGCACAAGACGAGGCAGCCTGTTTCAGACGGAGTTATGCCGTCTCTGAGGACTCGGTCCTCCATTAAAGCTTTTATGTGTGGCCATCTCTGTGATTTACAGGTTTTTATTGCGTCCTCGCAAAAAAAAGCATTCGAGTCGCTTCGCTGTGCCTCTTTCCCGTAATGGACAAGCTCGTCGTTAAAGGAGTTAATGAAATCCCTAACTGCAATAGTGGTGGATAAAGGTTCAAGGCAGGACCCTTGCTCCGTACCCATATCCTGTTGATCACGTATTCAGATTTCGATTGGAAGGAGTCAGAGAGGGAGCCACCATGTTCTCTCCACTCTCACAATTCAGACAGTAGCTGTGATATGACACCTTCGCCTCCATTGTCAGTTCAATTGCGACCAGCAGTTCATGGTAATCACAATATATGTAAATCAGCGCTTCCATCATGTGAGATGGAGCGATCTCACAGACAGCGACGGAGACGACGCTCGACAGACACAATTATTCCAGACGCATGGAGCTGTCAAGAGGGCCAGCCGTTATTTCATGTCGTCTCGTCTTTAAAATTCAGTGTGTGCCACGTCTCAAGCTCGACTTTTTGATTCCTCTCACAGTCGCCTCGGAGAACAATTCGGCTTTCGGTCTTGTGGAACTCTTCAGCTGGAGAGTGCTGCGCGTCAGGAGGTGATTTGTTGGGCATCTTTTTCAGCTGCACAGCTGTAACGGAGGAGAAGATAGCCTGAGGGAACGAGTCGATTCCCTCCTTTCTCCGCTCGTCTATTCTCTTTTTTCTCCCTCTCTCCCTTTTTCTCCATTCCAAAGCTGACCTCAAGAGAAAGGGCCATATTTCTCAGATACGTCTCGTGTGTAATAACATGTTAGCTAGTTTGCCCATTCGTTTGGTCATTTTGGACTGTTATTTTGACAAATAACTCATACATTCATCACTTTTTAAAAAGTGTTTTGTCACAATCGGTCTTTATGACACAATGTTAATGTAATGGTGGCATGTGCTCACGTGGCAACTGAAGCGGTTGTGAAAGCTTGGCTTCTTTTTTTCGGTGCGAACAGCTGTTTTAGCTCAGCGACTGCCTGGGTTGCCTCTTGGCAAAGCCTGAGCTTATCGCATTGGATTGATTGAGCAGTTAATCGAAACAGATCCAGATCTGGCCCTCAACACTACCTCAGGTGGCCTTCGCCACCCCCTCGTACTCCCAGATATCATTTCAGGTGGAATACAGACAAACAAAAGGGGGAAGAGGAGAATATCTCGCCACACACGGCAGAGATGGACAAAAATGTGAAAATAGTGCGGCTGCCAAAAAAGGACTTCCCTTCTTTCCGTGTAAAATACGGGTCCCTGTAGAGGCTGTGTGTTGTAATCGGAGAGGGCAGAAGGTCTCTTTGGTCTTGTTAATGCGGTCGTATCCGGTCGTATCCGGGTCCAGGGCCTCCGTTGGTGCCCACCAGTCGTCCTTCGCCGCATCCGCACTCTCTCCGCTCACCCTTTTGTTTTGCTCCACGCTTCTGTCAGGACGCAGTTTGTGGAATGTGGCTACCTCTGCAAGTTTTACTGCAGACCTGAAAGCAATTACTGACACTTTCCACAGTGAATGTAAACTTTCCACAACTTTCGTTTCATCCCTTCATGGAGAGTTTCCATACGCTGCTGGTGTCTGTCATGTAACCGATAAAGATGCAATATCGGTAATTAAACTCTCTAAATTAAACTCATCTCAACTTAACAAAGTTAAATAGTAATAATAAATAGTAATTAAACAAGTCTTAAAAAAGCAAAAAATTACAGTAAGTGTAAAGAAGTGAAATACAAGAATGGCCAGTCATGTATAAGATGTATATACAGTAAGCTATAAGATAAGCTATGGTTGGAGCACTCAGCCTCCATTCAGCCTATGAATAAAACCTTGCAAGATGAAAGTCAAATGATTGAATGAAAGTGGACAGTGACTCAGTAAACACATCCTTTTCACTAAAGCCCCATAAATCCTTGCGCTAATCTCTACAAACATCTGATTACATGACTAGCCTTCCGACGATCCCCCTCGGTGGAGCTGTTTCTCCCTGAACCAGAGCTCGCAGTGTGAACGCGATGACTCACTCGATCTGTTCCGAACGCAGGGAGAGGACTGTATTCATGGGTCGGTGCTGTTCAGTCTGATTTATCAACGCAGATTATTCTTACAGTGACACTTCTGCTCTGATCTTAGGGGCAAAAAAAACGCGCCCCACGCTGTCATTAAACATGCAACCACACTCCCCCTTCCCTCCGACCGCTCCGTCAACACCACCCCTGATGAAAACACACCGATGCATGTGACATGTTTTTCTATCTTTATTTAATGTGTTCCATACATCAATATTAATGTGCTCACAGGCCATGAGATCATGTTTTTTTTCTCTCTCCTATGGACAAGCCTTATTACATATGTATTCATGTGTTATTAGGCAATACATTCACCTATTTGTGATTCATGTCAGCTTCATGACAGAGTTTCTCTTGCACACTGTTGAACACACAGCACATTAATTCTGAAACATGTTTGCTGTGGATACCAGCCAGCCCAACTTGTTTGAACAATACTCCTTTGTAAGTCTGGAGGAGGAGTGTGCTTATACAGTTTCTAATGGTTGACCCCCAAGCTTACAGTATATTTTGGATAAACCTGGAAAGATTGAGCAAGCAAGGAGCTGTTGGGTAGTTGTTTGTATGGGTCCTCCATCATGAGTTGGGGGGGGGGGGGCAGGCCTGAGCGTGCCCCACCATCAGACTCGCCCCTCTTCTCATCTCCTAATATGTGAAGTGGACCAAGAGTTGGTGCAGCTGCTTTCTTTTTTTCTTCTTCTTTTGCTTTGCTTTGTTTTGGGGAGATGGGGGGGATGGGAGGGCAAAGACCCGGGTGGAACTCCAATGTCCAACTGTCAACGTCAGCGGTCAAGCCTGGCCTGAATGGGGTTTGTTTGCCCACTCAGGGTCACTCACTCCCATTCACTCACTCCCATTCTGCTAAATTAAATGAGATGTGTACAATCATGTACATACAAATGCAGAACAAACAATAAACATGCTCCACATAGCAATCTGCCTGTTTAATATGCGTGTGTCAGACACACGATACCGCGGCAGAATTTGCATGTACATGTTTGCTGTTTCGGATCGTAATGTTCAGAGATGATTTATTATCCACGCTATCTGTTGAGTTGTTTTGCCTTGGAAATCATGTTCCAAACTTGTTGGCGAGTTTACGAAATGTCATTAAAAGTATATCCTATTCAAACTGAAACAACGATAAAACTATGGCAAGCAACAACCTGGCTTTGACAACCATGTAAAGCACTGGCTATCAGCAGAAACACCTGCTGAAAACAATTTGTAACTGTGCACGTCTTTTGAACACAGTGAGGACCACTTACATGAGTCATTGCTGACTTTGAATGGCCATTACTGACAGTTACCACAATCAGTCACCTGAAACTGTCAGCTGAAAAAGAACAAGTGCACTATTGACGAAAACAAACTTGTGTCTTTTAATAGCTTCCATTCAATTAAATATATTGTCATTGAATTCATTTTGGATTGTTTAAGTAATTTGATAGTATTATCTGGCAACAAGTTATATTTTTTATGAAGTGTATGGTGTAGGAAACATACATTTGTGGACATATCAAATAGCCCTCGGTTGACAAAATATATTGTCTAGACACAATGCCTTATAGGTGCATTGTATATATGAATGAAAAAGCTTATTGCCATTGATAAACCCAATGTGTGTGTGTGTGTGTGTGTGTGTGTGTGTGTGTGTTTAAGTCACCTGTGGTGCTGCAGGGGTGCAGCAGGCGTGTGTGTGTGTGTGTGTGTGTGTGTGTGTGTGTGTGTGTGTGTGTCTGTGTCTGTGTCTGTATATGTGTGTGTGTGTGTGTGTGTGTGTGTGTGTGTGTGTGTGTGTGTGTGTGTGTGTGTGTGTGTGTGTGTGCTTAAGTCACCTGTGGTGCTGCAGGCGTGCTAAGGGTTAGCGCCGTATACTCAGGATGACCCTGGACTGGAGGCCTGCAACATGCCACACTGTCATTATCCCCGAGCCCCGCAGCTCCTGGGCAGTGAGTGGCCTGCAGCTGTTGTCTGGCTGTTTACCTTAGAGGTGTCACCATTTTGAGTGGAGGGCAATTAACCCTGCAGCTAACCCCCGGGCACCGGCCCTGCCACTGCTACACACCGCCGTCTGTTTGCTTTCCCACTTCCTGTCTCGGTGTGATAGGGGGGGGTGCTTGACAAATATATTTCCGGGTCGTGACCTCTCAAGGTCAGTTGGAGAGGTGTCTGTCTGGGGCTGCGGAAAAAGGAAGGCTTTTAGTGTGTTAGTGTTTTTTTTTTTTTTTTTTTTGGCTACTGACACCATCAAAATGAAGTTATTATGAATGACAGGAAACATTATTCTTCACTATGGCTCTTAGTGGTCGTAATAAATAGATTGGAACAGAACTAAAAGGAGTATAGGGAATAGATTCATCTCGGGGAGGGGCCGCCACCACACATTGTAACCTCCATGGGGCAGTTGGACTTGACGTTATGGAGGAAAAAGTCAATGAAAAGGGAAAGTAAAAACCGTGCAAAGATGGAACAACAAATGACACTGAAATTCACTGTGTGTAGCCAATATGTCCAGACCATGTAAAAATCTTTCACAGATTCTTTTCACAGCGGAGAGCTACAGGCTAGTTTTACGCGACAAAAGAGAGTAGTGCCGTGGCCATAAACACCTCCTGCACCATTAGTCTCTACACATGAATAGCTGCTATTGATGCCGCAGGAACATTTCTCAGCCCATATATTATGATGTTGACTTATGTACCGGCGTTCTTGAAAAAATAAGACAATGTTTCAGTTCAGTTTATGTCAAAAGTGTCTTACAGTTTTATGCTGTCACCTGCCCTACAAAAATATTGCTTTAAGTCTCGCTTTCTTTCCACGGTGCGGAAACCCAGCTGCTGGTACCATGACTCCTGTGTGACCGAACCCGTAAAACAGCAAACATTTTAAAGGGAGAGAACCAGCATGAGCCCTGTAGGACTGCCACTATACTGGGCTAACCAGATGACAGGGAGATTGGGAGGAAAAAATAGTTAAAGTGTAAAAAAAAAGAAAAAAAAGAGAGAGTAAAAAGAGAACCCAAGATAGAAAGAGAAAGAGAGAGGGGGAGGAAAAGGAGAGAGAGAGAGAGAGAGCGGGCTATAATGTGTGACCTCGGAGGAGAAGTGAGGACAGCTCTTGCGAAGCGTGCAGCCATACGGGCCATTTAAACGCTGGAGGTAAGAAAGGGGGCATTTTTCTGGGGCATTAAACATGCAAGCTCACTCATGTTATTCCTGTGCGACGGTCCGACCGCCAGCCCCCCTGAAAATTGTGTCTGGAGGGGGGGAGGAGGTGGGGAGGAGGCGTTGGCCCGCAGTCAACTATGCCATGAGGGAGGAAATCACTGACTGTGGGGCCCTCGCCTCCTGCATGCGGGGCTCTCTCCTCCCCGGCCCTCACTGCTGCTCCCTGGGCTTTCATCAGGCGCCCTACCACAGTCAGGGCCCCGGGACACACACATTAACCCACCAGGGAACCAGATAGGCTTTTAATGTTCTCTTTATCATGTGTGTGAGTGGTGTGTGTGTGTGTGTGGTGTGTGTGTGTGTGTGTGTGTGTGTGTGTGTGTGTGTGTGTGTGTGTGTGTGTGTGTGTGTGTGTGTGTGTGTGTGTGTGTTGTGTGTGTGTGTGTGTGTGTGTGTGTGTGTGTGTGTGTGTGTGGTGGGGGGTGATGGGGGAAGAGTGAAGGGTCATGATGAGGTGATGGTTAGATACCCACTGGATGGGTTTGGACTGGACTGTTATTTCTGAGTGAGGCGATGATGATATGATATCTGGTGTCAACGGCGGGGATCTCCGCAGGTAAGAAAAGCTCGGCGGCAGACGACAAGAAGGAAGCGGCTGTAAACCGGTATCTCAGCATAGAGCAGAGTAGCCGCTGCATCCTCACTGACATACAGTAGTCCGCAGGCCGGCAGCGTCTCGGAGCAAAGAGGGGAAAAAAGAGGAGAGGTTTCCGACAGAGAGAGGGAGAGACAGGGAAGCAAAAAGGAAAAGGGTTAAAATAATAAAAAAAAAACAGGTTATTTCCTTTTTTTGACAGAAGGGGGGAGAGGAAGGAATAGAGAGGGAGTTGTGTTCTTTTCTTTTTATAGCTCTCCGGGCTTATGGTCTGTCCCTGGGACCGCACAGGGGTCTAATTCAAAGCATATCATTTCTTTGTCCATAACTTCGGCGAACGCTGAGGTTTGGGTTTCTTTTTTTTCGTCTCTCCTTCTCTCTCCTTCTCTCTCCTTCTCTCTCTCTTGCTCTCCTTTCGCGAGCATGGCTGGCAGTTATATAATTTCTGTCCGGCGAGCGAAAGGAACTCTGCGCTGTCTTGGCCGCTCTCCCTGTAAAATCCCACCCCAGCTTGGCCCGTGTCCAGCCCAAACAGAACACACTCTGTCCTCAGGCCCGAGTCTTGGCTCCGGCTGTTCTTCGGGCCACTACAGCAGCTGACTCCTTTGTTTTCGCTTTGCCTCTTTTTTTTTTTTTTTTTTTAATCCTTTCCCTCCTTTTTTTCAGTTTGATGCTTTTTATCCGCTTTCGCTGGAGGACCACCTCTTTGTTATATCTCCTTCTGTTTCGACTTCCCTCCTTTTTTTTACCTCTTCTTTTTCTTTTTTTGGGGGGGGGCTTCAGTTGATATTTCTGTTTGTTGTCACTCTCTCACTCTCTCTCTCTCCCTCCCTCTCTCTCTCTCTCTCTCTCTCTCTCCCTCTATCCTCTCTGGTGCTGAGGCCTGGAGAGGAGGCTGTTAGGCTGGGTGATGGATGGCCAGCAGCTGACACACACCTGCTCTCATCCAGCCAGCCCTCTAAGACGAACCTCCCCCCAACCCACACACACAAACACACACACACACACACGCAAACACACACACACACACACACACACACACACACACACACACCGCTCCATGCTGCTCCGCTCGACCTGCTGGCTGCTTGGCTGGCTGAATCAATACAACTGTCACACCTGTCCGGGCTCGCCAACACACACACACGCACACGAATTTACACACGAGCAGCACACACACATGTCCATGCATACGCACACATAATTGCGCAGTGACATATGCCGTACACACAGACACTCGGACACAAAAGCACACACACGCACGCACATACTCCCACACAAATATGCATGTATCTACAGAGACACATGCACAAATATGCGTGCATATACGAAAACAGATGTGTACTGACATATATGCAAACACATAAAATGTATGCTCAGAGATACTAATACACACACACACACACACACACACACACACATGCTGATGCTGGCTTCTTTTCACTGCTGCTGTCCCCTGTCCTTGTGCAAACAGATGACGCAAAGCTCCACAAGGCCTCTGGCTAGAAATAGCATCCTCTAAAATCATTAACCAACTATTAAGAGGGGGCATGTTATTCAGAACTGAATGCTATTCGGGCTGCAGGAGGAGGGTTTGGCATCAAAATGTGTTTAGAAACGTGTAATGTTAGAATGTATTTTTATTGGTTTGATAATTTAAAAAAAAACACAAAAAAAGGACTGAATGCTATTCAGAACTGTATTACCAGAAATCCTCCACATTTTCAAATGTTTCCAGATTCTACAATATACAGTATACTTATTTTGTTTCTTCCGATTTCAGTAAACTTTGCAAATGTATCACACAGCATCTTGAACCCTCTTGATTAAAACATTACACATTACACATGCTCTTGACACCGCACAACTACCCCCCCTCCCCCCCCTGCCCCTCCTGCCCCTCCTGCCGTGCATAGCTATGAATAATTAAAAGCGTCTGATTGCCATGGTGCTGCGCTAATTGATGTGTCTGATTGGCTGCGTTGTCACGGGGGCTCCGAGTGACATCCTTCACCCGGGAGTCGGCTCCCAGAAGGTCAGATTAAGTGGTCACCTCTGCCCTTTCAGTCTCCCCCTTAGTGGCATTCTGACTGTCGAACACACCACGCTACATGGCTGGAGTTACGCCAATTCTCCTCGTCATTAAGAGCATGTCAAAGTTCTCATGTCCTATGACGCATATGTAGGAACATTATGTACCCTATATGCACATGGCTGTGTAAGTCTTTTTTAAGGAAGTGTTTGACCTTAAGTATTGCTGCTGTGATATCAGTAGGTGTTCATGCTAGTATTGTTATTCATGAGATGGCTTTGATTCATTATACATAGAAAAAAATCTGTGGTACATGAATGACAGTGCTGTGTAGGGCCTGACTGATAAATCAGTGTGCTGATGTTATCTGCCGACATCAGCTGTTTGAGATCTATTGGTATCTGCATTTATATTACTTTTGATTTAAGTGAAGGAAAGCCAAATACTGATCTTTCATTTAAATTTCCAGTAGACCTATTGTCTTTCTATCTATTACATCCATCAGTAAAATAATTAGCACTGGTTGAGAGGTTGAGTGGTGGAGGCTGTGATTCACGTCACAGCTATAGTTCCGCTCCGACTCGTCACGTGACTAAAATTCAAGATGGCGGCGAACGGTAAACTTTTGGAAGTTACTGCCTGAATAAACCGTCATGTAAGTAAACCATCAGTGCTTTTTCAAAGTTCTCGATCCCTCAGAAGTCTTCCAATAAAGTGTGGAGCTACTTGAGCCTCATAAATGGTGTAAAACAGTGATTTATTTGCATGGCTAAGCCCATTGAAAACCTGTTGGTAGCATCGGCTAACTAGCGGCAGATTTCTGAGTGCAGGGGGCAGGTCGAGATCAGCTCACACTCGATATCATGTCTCAACACACATTAAGTCAATATCACATCTCTCCTTTAAGTAAATACCTTGAAAGTTGCAATGGCGTTTATCATAGATCAGAACAAAAACCTGACGCTATTATTCTTGATAAATATTTCTTAATTTATTAAGAGCCTTTCATTAGGATACAAGATACTTTGGCATATTTAAACACAATGTCCAACCTTGATCAGAACTTTTTAATATGGTGATTATTGGAGGACATGTTTACATTGTGTTTGCTAAAAAATAATATCAGTCAATTTCTCATTTATCGTTCGGTCAGGTTCTAATGCTGTGTTAGTAAAGTGTTTACATGGACATGGTTGTATGATGGTCGTTTTGATCTGACAGGTGATGTATTACATGTAAATCACGCATGCACACACACAAACACACACACACACACACACCTCTTATTCCAGCACCAGCCTAGACCCCTTTCACACTCCATTTAGCCTTAAGCATCCTCTAAAGCTTCACAGAGACATCCTTGCCTCCATCTACATCCACCACCTCCACCTCCACCTCCACACCTCCCCCTGGAGAATCTCCACTTATGGGAGCGAGGCGAAATCCCTTTCCGGATCTGTCGGTCGGAGGAGGATGGCTCGCCAATCAATTATCAGAAGCAGCTAAGCGCAGCACTTCAGACTGCACAGAGGAGCCCTCTATTAGAGCCCACTCTTTTTATGCTGTCATTAAGAGCCTGCCAGGATGAAGGGAAAGCATGGATCCCCAGGAGGGTAGGCTATCACAGGGAGGAGAGGTGGGGGTGGGAGGGTCTGGGGGGTGAAGGGGGGAAGGGTGGTTGGGGAGGAACAGGAGCCAGTGATTCATATGATTTTCTTGATGATTTTTTGATTTACTCTGAACATGTCGAATCATAAACTCTGGCCATGTCAGTCAAGGGAAGTATTGATTTACTGGAGATGTCCATGCAACACCCTGTCATCTCTCTCTCTCTCTCTCTCTCTCTCTCTCTCTCTCTCTCTCTCACACACACACACACACACACACACACACTCACTCATACACACACACACACACACACACACACACACACACATACCCACATATACACACACACTTCTCTCTCTGAGACATATACGTACATAGACACACATGCACAAATGCACAGACACTTAAACACACACAAACACACACACATCCACACACACACACACATGACAAGCAGGAGTACATTATTTTTCTGATGTGGTGTCTGATTTTTCTGATGTTAATTTGTGATTAACCTGATGTCATTCCCGGGCACGTTCGGCGTGTTTGTTCCTGGCCCACTCCGGCTCCACCGGCCCTGAATGTGAGTGATTAGAGCCCCCTCGCTGTTAATGAAACTGCTCACATTACAGGAAAAATAATCCCAGCCTTTAGCATGTTTGCCCTCACAGTCACCGCCGTAATCACATGATAATTTACCGCGTGTGTGTCTACATCTGACACTCCTGACATTATAGAACCGAGTCGCGATAGACGCATTAACCTATGAAACGGTGATAAACAAAAAAGCCGGATGATATTTAAACATCCACAGGGACGCGAGGACCAACTGCCGTCTAATTAGTGAAAGCGCTCAAAATCTCTTAATCAATAGAGGGGTCTCTTTTGGCAGATCCCTTCTCATTAAAGACAGCTTCAGAATCCAACGGTCTCTCTTCATTTGTGTTTTTTTTTTTGTGCGTGTGTGTGTGTGTGTGTGGGGGGGGGGGGTTTGGAAAAAAACGTAAAGCGCTCCAAAAATAGTGAACACCAGCAACATCCTCATTAAAGCTCCTGAGGCCGTATTCATCCAACAAAGGCTTATTTCAACAGCCGGAGCCCCTGTGACTGAGCCAAAGGAAGGACAGCCATTGGTGGAGGTTCAGACCAAAATTTCCGCTTGTCATTATCTTGTTTCTTTTTTTTTCTTTTTCTTCTTCCTCTCAAAAAAAAGAGACTGCATATGAAAGAGATGGTATGAAAGAATGTACTCGGGAAAGATCAAATTCAAGTTCTTTTGTTGGAAGTTGAATCTGAGTCATATCAGAAGTTGATTATTTTAATGATTGGTTGGTGGTTGAAGGTGTTTTGAATCAATACTACGAGGGTAGAGGACTGAGAAGCCCATATTGTGGCAAGTGGGCCGGTTGAAGCAGGCTTTTTTCCATTTTGGGCAGATAGTGTGGAGCCATCTGGCATTAACTGCCATGGTGGAAATTTGGCTGCCAAACATTTAAGTTTGAGAAGAACATTTCTTGGAAAGGAAGTTCAGAGAGAGCTCAAATGAGCGTCCTGCTGACCCCGAAGATGTTCAAAGTTAAGAAACAGAAACAAACTATGTCACACACACACACACACACACACACACACACACACACACACACACACACACACACACACACACACACACAGAGACACTCACAGAAACACACACACACTCACACACCGAAAACTTTCCAGAAAAGTGCAGATAAAAGATGGCTTGGTGTGCAAAGATTGCATCAGCATTTAGTTAACATGTTTCCAGTGGTGTCAGCAAAGCCTTTACCTAAACTGTGGAACACATCACACAGATGTATGACACAGATGTAGTTAGCGTGATGCACGTGTGAACACCGCTGTAAAACATACAAAGACTGGGGAGACAGAAATATAATGAAACAAATGAATCCTGAATAGGATATTCAGAACAATTCATACTTTGCAGTCACGTGACGGATACCTGGTGGACAAGAAACGCTGCTGGCGGATGACAGCTTGATAAGTAGTAGCAGATAAGAAGAAAAAAAATAACCCCAGCTTATCCAATTGCACAACAGTTATCTGGCAGGTTGTTTTCACCTCAAAACACCAACTTTCGTATAGTGACGTCCTGGCAAGATCCATCCATGATTAGATTCAAAATCAGAATCAGAAAAACATTATTATCCGACATGACAGAAAATGATCTTCAGCGTGTCTCAACAACATCACAGGCATGCAAACTCCTCACCTTTCGGCGAAATTCGCCGTTTTGAATCAAAAATAGGTGACTTACATGGTTCGTGCAGATCCGATGAGAAAATATTTAGGGGGGGGGGGGGGCAGATAGATGCGTCTGAGATGTCAGGTGGAATATAGTGATTCTGGCGAGAAGAGATGCCGAGGGATTTCACAGGTGGGCTAGTTAAAACTTTCAACTTCTATTAGAAAAAGACGCTGATATTAGAGTAGCAACATAGCATAGGTTGTTTTCTTCTAATGATGAAAGTTTAGCGAAATTAGACAAACATGTAGACATAACGAGTTATTTTGATGAAGAATGCGTGCAGTTTGAACCATCTAGATCGGCAAAAGGTGAAGCAAATAAGCAGACTTTATCAGTATATCAAAGGCTAATGTGACAGTTGAATTAAATGCTCATAAACTGGGCTGGTTCGTTTTGTCCAGAGACGTAGTTGATTGACATGATAATGCTGTCTTTCAGAAAAGTGGGCCCTGTTACGCGAAGCACACTGCGCATAGACCTTACGCAAAGCCTACGCAAAAGATATGCAACTCAAATGATTCGCTATAGTAACGTAGCCAAAAAAAGTTGCGACTGCTTCAGACCACACGTAACGCACGTAACCGTTTGAATTATGTGTGTGACTTGCAACAATTTTCATTAACACCCGGATCATTACGAGTTCGTAAGCCATGCGTAAATTAAATTTACATTTGATTGTCGAGTTACAGGAGGACCCTGATCAGTAGCCTAGTCTGCGCCTACAGGTAGCCTACAGTTTAACATGTAACTTTATTGGTTTGTTAAACACACTAGCACAATATAGCCTAGAAAACACAATATGTAGTAGCCTAGGCTGCATATTAAAACGTTTTAAAACAATTTGACAAATTAAAGCCTACACTATTTTATATAGGCCTAATAATATTAGTTTGAAATAGTGTGTGTCTCAAGCAAGATTATTGATTACCTGGTTTGGTCCAAGAAATATTCAGACTTTTCCTTATTCTGATAGTTTAAGTGTCCATTAGGCCTATGAAATCATCAGAAATGTGTAATAAATACATAATAAGTACATAAGCACAGAGAAAGAGAGAGATAGTAAGAAAGAAAGAAAGCGGGTCCCTCACACTTTGGAAGATTTGTTTCCATGTTTTTTTTTTTTTTTTTTTTCGGGGCGGGGGGGGGGGGGGTTCGGAGAAGAGTCTCACCTTTTTCACCCCTGACCAGTTTGCATGCCTGACATCAGCAACAAGGACACAAAGACCACAGACAACTGACACAAAGACCACAGACAACTGACGCAAAGAAACAGCATTCTTGAAGTAGTGAGTGACTGGTGGTGGTGGATTACAAGGTTTCATTGCTGGAGAATAAATAATGTTCTTCCTCACCAGACCGCAGTTGTTGTGACGTCACATGCGAGTATGGATATAAGAAACGTGAGGAGTAACAATATAGAAACAGTGTTTGGCATAGGCCCCCGTCCATAAACAGGCAAGCAGTATGGAGATCTCAGATTTTGCCAGCATAGGTGCATACCCTGCAACACTATAGCTTAAAGGGACACTTCACCGATTAGCATTAAGCTTTGTATCTTTAGAAAACCAGTCATGTTTTTGAATGGTCGTGCATCATTCCCTCAGTTTGCCTTGAGATGGGAGAAATACGGATTTCAATGTTGGACTTCATCATCATTTTACATCATTGAAAGCAGGAAGTCCTATTCATGGGTTTCATTGAAATCCGTATTTCTCCTATCCCAAGGTAAACTGAGGGAATGATGCACAACCATTCAAAAACATGACTGGTTTTCTAAAGATACAAAGCTTAATGCTAATCGGTGAAGTGTCCCTTTAAAGACAGGGGCCAACTGGTGGTGGTGGGGTGGAGACGTTAAAGTTGGCATACTGAAAGTAGCAGAGAGGTGAGTTCGAGGCAGAAGTTTTAAAATACACATGAACTCTCTGTTAGTTACTATAGTAACTGAATGCACAGCTTATAGGCACCGTGACCTGTTAGTGTGGCTTACACCTCATCTCTGATTGGTTAGAAAAAGAAAACGAATGAATAATGTGGCATTATAACTGTGGCACACACACACACACACTCTCACACACACACACACACACACACACACACACACACTCTCTCTCTCTCACACACACACACACACACACACACACACACACACACTCTCTCTCACTCTCTCTCTCTCACACACACACAAACACACACTCTCTCTCTCTCTCTCTCTCACACACACACACACACACACACACACACACACACACACACTCTCTCTCTCTCTCTCACACACACACACACACACACACACACACTGTGAGAGAGGGCATGCTGGTGCGCTGAGGCCAGACTCCTGTGCACAGAAAGGGATGATAACAGGTGACACACTCACAGTGGGGATTTTGCAGCTGCGGCGTCCTACACCATTATTCCTGTCAGACAGATACAGCACTCGACTCGACTGTGTGTGTGTGTGTGTGTGTGTGAGAGAGAGAGAGAGAGAGAGAGCGTGTGTCTCTGTCTGTACATGTGTGCACGTCTCTCTCTTTATATGTGTGTGTATGTGAGAGTGTGTCTGTGTCTCTCTCTGTATGTGTGTGTGTGTGTGTGTGTGTGTTTGTGTGTGTGTGTGTGTGTGTCTCTGTGTGTGTGTGTGTGTGTGTGTGTGTGTGTGTGTGTGTGTGTGTGTGTGTGTGTGTGTGTGTGTGTGTGTGTGTGTGCAAATGGTGTGTTGGGACCGTGGGGGTCATCCTTCCGAGCTGTGTAAAACCGTCCGTCTGCTCTTTGTTCTCCAGCGCTGCATGTCAAGTAGCACACACACACACACACACACACACACACACACACACACACACACACACACGTTCAGCACTGGCCCTGGTGGTTCCACCTGGCCTAGATTTGCACACGGCCATATGCATACACACACACACACACACACGACAGAGACAAAGCACTCGCACAGTTTCACTGACGCTTTGCAGAAAAATCCGTCTGAGGGGGAGTAAACTTCCTCCAGCTTTTAGAGTTGGGTTTGGAAGGCCTATACTGGAAGAAGTCCCACCTTGCCTCCTAACACCTCCACCTCCACCAACACCACCACCACCTCCACCAACACCACCACCACCACCTCCAGCACCACCTCCACCTTGTGCTGAATCCATTTATAAAGCGGAGCCAGACATAAAAAGGTTATCTGAAGGAACTGCAGAAAGGGCACAAGCAAAGGCTTCTGTTATGATGCCCTTGACAGCAGCTGACACAGCACAAACCAACGGTGGAAGTGTGGGGGGTTGGGAGTGTGTGTGTGTGTGTGTGTGTGTGTGTGTGTGTGTGGAGGGTTGGGAGAGTGTGTGAGGGGTGGGGGGCGGGGAGAGAGGGGTCAGTGGCCCACGAAGGGCACAAATCGTTTATTCATCAGGGTCGGGGAGGTCGCTAGGGACAACGAGAGGTCACCGTCAGAAAGACGTGACGTTCATGCGAGCTCCTCGGTGTGTGTGTGTCTGTGTGTTTATGCATGTGTGTATTTTTACATACGTGTGTGTGTGACTGAGACAGAGTGTGTGTGTGTGTGGGGGGTGGGTGAATGAGGAGAGATGAGGTGGAGGGTAAAGTAGGGGTGGCGAGCGTCCTGCAGTAGGTGTCTGCTCAGCAAAGCTGCAAGGACAGGATCAAGGGGTCTGCTCTCGCATCGCAGCTGACCCCGGCGTCCCCCAGGTCCCGCTGCCCTCTGCTCCGCTGGGGGTTGTCCGTGACACCTCTGTGGACGCACCTCTCGCCGCTGTCACTCAGCGCCGGTCCGAGGCGAGGGAATCCCAGTGGACCGGGGGGCGGGGTGGGTGGGATGGGGGGGTGCGGGGGGGCTCAGGACTGGCCTGCTTGCGTGCCGCGGGCTTGCTTTGGTTTCCTGTGTCCAGAGGACGCGGCGGGCGACAGCTGAGTCGTGCGTGCTGCTGGACCTCCGAGGCCGTGTCCGGGTGAACTCGTGCACTCTGACCCCGCGGGCCTGGTGTCTGCCCGGGCCTGTCTCTGGAGATGCAGCATGCCTCAGGGCTGGAGTGTGTTTGTGTGTGTGTTTATATGCGTGAGTGTGTGATTGAGTACCGGTATGTGGTATGTATGTGTGTGAGTTTGTGAGTGTGTGCATGTGTGCAGCTTGTCAGTTTGTGACTGTTGGTGTGTGTGTGCTTAGGAGGGTCCCCGTACCCATCTCTGTGTGTGTGTGTGTGTGTGTGTATGTGTGCATTATGTGTGAGTCTCAGTGCATGTGTGCAGTGAGAAAGTGTGTGTGTGAGTCTGTGAGCATCTTTAGTGTGTGTGTGTGTGTGTGTGTGTGTGTGTGTGTGTGTGCGTGCATGCGTGCGGTTATGTGTGCGGTGTCTATGTGTGTGGTTATGTGTGCGTCAGTGTGTTTGGTGTGTGGTTATGTGTGTGTGTGTGTGTGTGTGTGTGTGTGCGTGTGCGGTTATGTGTGTGGTGTCTGTGTGTGGTTATGTGTGTGTGTGTGTGTGTGTGTGTGTGTGTGTCTGTGTGTGGTTATGTGTGTGTGTGTGTGTGTGTGTGTATAGCGTCCAGTCTGAGGGAGGAGTGGCACCGGCGGCACCCTCGCTGACCCCTCCGTCTCGTCCGTGCCTCCCGCAGGAGACGGGTCATTAGCGCCAGCGGCACCAATCTGCATAAGGACCGCGGCCGGTCCAGTCCGGTCGGGTCCGGTCAGAGCCAGCTCGCCGCTGAATTGATCCCCGTCGCCGGGGTCGCGGGGAGGTCGCGGTACGGGGCGGGCGGGACAGATAGCGTCTGGTGAGAAATGTCAAGCCGAAAGGTCACGCCGCCGGCCGGTAATTGGACAGAGGGTGTGTGTGTGGCGATATGACCAACACCCTCCGTTAAACAGAGAGGGATAGAGAGAGAGAGGGAGAGAGAGAGGGGAAGAGAGGTAGAGAGAGGAAGAGAGAGAGGGGGGAGAGAGAGGGAGAGAGAGAGGGGAAGAGAGCGAGAGAGAGGCTGTTGTGGGGTTTGTGATATTGTGATGGTCAGGCTATGGTCACTGCAACGCTGATATCTCATCTGTGGTTTCTCAGACTGTTGTGATGCCTAACACCGCGCACACACACACACACACACACACACACACACACACACACACACACACACACACACAGACACACAAACGCATACGCACCAACCTGTGCCACCTGTCCGTATCTAATCAATCCCGGTCTACGCTGCTGCCCTCATGCCCTGTTTCCACGGTGACGCTGAGAGATGACGGAGAAGGGAAAGAGTGACTCATCACGTCCGACCCAGGGGGAAAACAATCGCAGGCAAACAAACAGCGTCGGCCGACGTGAGGCAGGGCCGTCCTCTACGCAACCAGAAATGTCACAGGTATTGTTTTCCCTCGCACAACTTGACCACATCAACAAGTGACCAAGCAGAGGGAGAGAGGGAGAGAGAGACAGAGAGAGAGAGAGGGGGGAGAGAAAGATGGAGAGAGAGAGGGGGGGACAGAGAGAGAGAGAGAGAGAGTGGGGGAGAGAGAGATGGAGAGAGAGAGGGAGAGAGAGAGTGGGGGAAAGGAGAAGAGGAGAGGAAAGAACGATATGGAGAGACTGGGGGGAGATAGGAGGGAACATTTAGCAGGGAAAGATAAATACAACACTATTTATCAAGGCAAAAGCAAGCAACTGATAGAGACACTGAAACAAATAGGAAGTAAGAGAAGCAGAGAGAGGAGGAAACAAGAGAGAGGGGGGAAGAGAGAGAGAGAGAGAAAGAGAGGGAGGGAGCATGTGGGGGCAGCTTTGGCTGTGAGACGTGGCAGGTTCAGGTTGTCTGGTTTTTATTCAGCACCTGAGCACGCTGGACCTGCTGGGGCTGTGACGCACACACACACACAGACGCGCTTGCATGCACACACACACACACACACACACACACACACACAGGCAGGCAGACGATTCACTACTGTTACAAGGCACTAAAATAAACTCTAGAGAACAGTAATACTGTGAGCACATTGAGAATGCACACAGACACACACACTCGAGGCAGACATGGATGTTTCTGTGCGTACAATGAAATTATATAGAATGAAGTAGATACCCTTTCCAAGTGATTTCTATCCAGCATATTGAACCGCCAGCTCTCTCTCCAACTAAAGCCTATTTTCACCTTCATTTTGTCTTAATAGTGTCATAAAAATATTAAATAATAAAAAAGGCAACCTCAGACTGAGAGGATTTGCATTGGCCTGGGTTCACCTTTCATCTTACGGGCCCCAGCACAGGGCATCTCTCTCATTAGCGGGGGTCGTTGGGGCCTTTTCCTCCTGTGGTCAGGGCCCAGACGGCCCTGCTGGAGGCTCCGCAGATGCCAGGGTGACACATGACCGGCCCGCTGGGGTCACCCACTAATGCATATTGAAAATTCAAATGCATTGGGTTTGTGCTTACACAGTTATTTTAGCTTCGTTTCTTCACCCACCAACCCCTCCCAATGCAAACCCCCCACCCTCACAGAGACACACACACACACACACACACACACACACACCAAATGCTACACATCATTTGGTCTTTCCTTAACACACACTCACACGCACACACCCGCACACGCACACACACATGCACAGACACACACACACACACACACACAAAAACATACTGAAAGCACCTCTTCTGACCAACTGGATTGTAGCCATGGAAATTAAGCCCCATTAATAACTCTCCCTCTCTTTCCTCCTCTCTCTCTCTCTCTGTCTCATTCTCTTTCTCTTTCTCTCTCTCGTTCTCTTTTTTCTCTCTCTCTCTCTCTCTCTCTCCCCCATTCTAATCTGCGCGGATGAAAGGGGACAGAACCTAAGAGTGGCCCACCCAAAGAGGAGGGAGGCTTCCCTGGCGGACGGCAGAAAAATCCCCTAATTAATTATTAACCAAGGTCAAATTTAATGGCTGCTCAGCTCATTTCAGCATATATTATTTATAGGGCAGAGTTAAGATGGTGGGGGGGGGGGTTGTGTGTGTGTGTGTGTGTGTAGGGGGGGTGGGGGGGGGGGGTCTCTATCTCCCTCTCTATCGTTGTGAGAAAAAAATCGCCGGACATGGCAGAGTGAGAGTATCGATCCACAGCAACCCAAATGATCTCAAAAAGACCAGGCAGGATGTGCCTAGAGCATCCTAATGGGTGATGAGAATGGAGAGACACAGAGAGACAGAGGGAGAAAGAGAGAGAGAGAGAGAGAGATGAGTGGTGGAGAACAGGAGGGGAAGAGAGAGAGAGAGAGAGGGAGAGAGATGAGTGGTGGAGAACAGGAGGGGAAGAGAGAGAGAGAGAGAGAGAGAGAGAGAGAGAGAGAGAACCAAAGTGAAGTGAGTGCGCTGAAGGAAAGAGCTGCCGTGTCAGTGCGTGTGTGAAATGCAGAAGTGGAAGGAGACAGGGTCTCCGAGCGCGACACTCCGTGACACGCCACCGTGACGTGGGCTCTTATCCGGATGGCGGACAGACAGCCCGCGAACGCCATCCGCCCCGTCAGACTTCATGGTGTGCGGAGGCCGAGCTGAACTCGGATGACTCCTGCTACTTGGCTAGATGTGCTTGTCACTACAAAATATTCATGTGAGGAGAGCGCACGTCTGAGGACTCTTTCGTTGCATTTTTAATTACACCTCAAAAAAAGGGCAAAACAAACGCAAAACAAACTGCCCCCGGGG
>NC_085012.1:7564203-7571775 GCF_963854185.1 Sardina pilchardus
GTCCTGTAATAATTCATGTTCGATATGCCATTTTTCTTCCCCTCCTGTCCACCCCGCCGAGGTGATCATAAAAGTGACAGCTGTTGCCGCCCATTAAACAGGAGTTGTAAAAACTGAACAAAGCATAGTGCTGCTGGCCTGCTGACTGTCCCACCGCCCGCCCCCCGGTCCTCCACTTTCATGCTGTGGTGGTGTGTGTGTGTGTGTGTGTGTGTGTGGGTGGGAGAGTGGGGGGGACACACACCAAAGAGCTTGTCTCCCTGTGACCAACACATCCGGTGCGAATAGAAAGAGGGGGTGCAGTGAGCGGGGCGCATAGCGGAGAGTGGAGAGGGAAGTTAGGGGAGTGCTGGGGCAGCTAGCCCATGCCTAAGAGGATTAGAATAGATCCTCTGATGTCACCGTCTGACCATCAAGCCTTCACCTGGCCGTGACCCCCCCCCCCCCCCCCCACACACACACACACACACACACACCCTCCTCCCCCTCTTCCTCTCCCTCTCCCTCTCCCCCGTCCTCCATGTGTGTGTGTGTGTGTGTGTGACAGTGACAATGACATTGACGGGGTGGGCTTGTTGGCTTGTGGACGCGGTGGCCGTTAAGCGGGGGGCGAGGGTACAGGGTGTTCTCCAGCCCCGTGGCAGGCCTCATGGGGGGGATTAGAGAGGAAGCCGGTCCCCCTGCCTTTGTTGGGAGATGCCGATACCACCACAGACAAAAAAATGCCCCTCCAGTGCCTCGTTATTTTCACCCCATGTTATTGTCAACCTTTTTTCTTTCTTTTTTTTTTAACTGACTTTATAGTAACACATGAAACTATATCTGCCGTCAAACATGGTCATTTACTGCAAAGCTAAAACGCCATCTGAAAGCTAATTGTGTCTGTGGTTTGTCACATAAAACCTTCTCTTCTCTTCTCTTCTCTTCTTGCTCCTTGCTTTGCCCCACTCTGCCATGGCCCCTGCGCACGGGAGAAGAATAGGGCGCCATATGGAATGGGCTAAGGTGGCACGTGAGTCACTGACGCCATTTGTTCACCAAGGGGGGAGAGTGGCAGATGGCACATGCTCTTCTCCTCTCCGCTCCGCTCCTCTCCTCTCTGCTCCTGGCTGTAAAGTGAGGGCATCTTGAATGGCTTTCACGCCCTCCACACAAGCCATTGTCACGATCAGCTGCTCGGCGGGGGCATCCGGGGCTTGGGGAAGCTGCGTGGCGGCGGTGAGTTATGGGCGCCAAACTTGGCGCCAACTCGACTCGGGGACCAGGTTTAGCTGACATCATCGACCTTCAGCTCCCAGCTGGTGAAGTGTACTTGCGCTCGTTATCAAAGTTTTTTTCTCTCTTTTTTTTTTTTTTGGTCTGAAAGCAAAAATGACAAGTATGTGAAATAGGTCTGACCTTGAGACACGCTGTGCTTCAAAAGGAAAGCTGAATGTAAAATGCCCCTCCGGTCACATGCCCTTAATTATGCGCATATATTCTAGATTCTTCCAACATGAAGATGGTCATGTGAAATGACCTTTTCCAAGACAACACAACAACAACAACAACAACAACAACAACAACAACAACAACACAACAACACAGTTTATTTACTGCCAGACTATAATCAAACCAGGAGAGGTGCATTAGCTCAGCGCTGCACGCTCTGCATGCACGGAGTGCTCCACAGCTACAGAGGCTCATAAAAGCAGCGGCGGCACATTCCTACAGACGTCCAATTCATGGACTAATGCCCACGGGGAGATCCAGGAACAAAGGAAGTGGAATTTTCCCAGAGATGGGTCACCGCGGCCCGCTCGCGCGCACACGCACACACACACACACACACACACACACACACACACACACACACACACACACATACATACACACACACGTGCCGCAAATGGCTTTTTGAATCAGGCTAATTGAAGGCTGCCTCTCGCCGGTCGCGGTTCTATGCGCGCCCCTCTCACCTGGGATTAACCCCCATTAGTTAATAACCTCACGTTAAACCCCAATGTAAGCCCCCCCTGCACACCCACATGAAGAAGAACATCCACGGGGGCAATCCATCAGTGTTGTTGTGGCTGGTGGCGGGTACAGCGTGGTTTGGTTTGGGCGAATCCCATTTGGTTATTGCCACGCTCTTACAAAGTGTGTGCCCCCAGCATCTGCTGTGCTCAAATCTGTGAGTCAGGATTAAGTGTTTACAGATGGCTTTCATTCTAC
The DNA here is from genome assembly GCF_963854185.1 of Sardina pilchardus. Classification (NCBI taxonomy): domain Eukaryota; kingdom Metazoa; phylum Chordata; class Actinopteri; order Clupeiformes; family Clupeidae; genus Sardina; species Sardina pilchardus. Next base: position 7,566,418 of record NC_085012.1, read on the forward strand.
ACACATAAACTCAACATATTGTCCATTGTTAGGGGGTGGGGTGGGGAGTGGGGGGGGGGGTTTGGAGGTCTTTCACACCTCGTGTTCTCGGGCATAATGCACTGACATGCTCTTCGCCGCGTCGCATTAACATTTTGTCACCGCGCCAGCCATTTCTCAAGTCCCCAAAACAGCTTGCTCAGAGAGGTTAAATGAGAGTGCGCTTCCGAGAGACAAGCTGAAGTATATTGCAAAAACAAACACAGGACTCAATGTTTTTTTTTTTTTTGGGGGGGGGGGGCGCTTGGCTCGAGATAACCAGGCTACCTGCACGCCAAAGCACAGCACGCTTTCCCAATCTCTGTGCGTGGTGCTGGGTCACCCTGACCAGAATGAGTCTACCGAGTTCAAAGGAGAAGGTAAATAGAGAGATCTAGCGAGTGAAGAGTACACACAGAGGCAGGGAGGGGGGGTGGGGGGGGGTGCGGTGTTGTTGACCCTGCGCTGCCACAGATGATGGGGAGACTGTGGAGGAGGAGGGCGGTGGCGACGACAGGGCAGGGACCCTTTTTTTCCGAAAATGAGCGGATCGATCAGCCCTGCGTCTAAAGTCACTCATCAATCATTCCTAGAAACATGTTAGGATAACACGGCACAAACTCAAGGGCACGGACCATTAGGAACAAGCTGTTTCAAAACAACAATTCCCATCTATTATAGGTGCTAATGTGAAAAAACGAATAGTGACAAAACAACATGGCTTTTTGAATCAATCAAATCAGTCAATCAATCAATGTATTCATATTCATTAGACAAAGGAAGGTTCTCTGCGCTTCTGCAGTTAATCGTCGATCTGGTGCAACCAGGCCAGGACAGATAGTGTATGACTGTGTGTGTGTGTGTGTGTGTGTGTGTGTGTGTGTGTGTGTGTGTGTGTGTGTGTGTGTGTGTGTGTGTGTGTGTGTAACCAGGCCAGGACAGATAGTGTATGAGAGGAAGAGGAACGCTGGTATCTTCTTTAGTTTTTATTTAGAAGGTGCAAAACATAGGCTAACGTTTCGCTTTACAAACATCTTCATCAGAGTCCTTGACTGAAGAAGCTGTTTGTCCATCGAAACGTTATTCATATTCATTCTTTCGTTTGTTCATCATTACATCAGTACACGAAACAGTGCTCCACTTAAAGGGTTGCATCACTGTGCCAAACACCAGTATTGCATTTCATTTTACTGTTTGACAACATGACAATGTGAAGTTCACTAACCCTTGAGTTGACCCTACAGCAGTGAGTGGCCAGAATTGAGCCAACGGTAGAGTTTCACCATCGGCCTAGAACGGAGGGAAGCCTCCCGGAGTGACTCACTCCCCCCGGGGTTCTTCTCATGGGCACATCCTTCCACACCGCAGCTTGTTCTATTTATCCCTGTGGTCTTGGATACCAGCAGAACAGTTTAAAAACAGCATGTAAAATGGCTATTATGACAGGTTCTGTGTAAGCATCTTTGAATGGGATTAAAACCTGTGATTGTTTTGAATTGTTCTGTGATGTCTTTTGGAATTGTTCGGGGGAGTTTTTTTTAAGGAGATTATTTTACCACTTGGAGTGCATGTGACATCTTCATCTTCTCTTCAGACAAACAGCTGCTTCATTTTTAACTGACATGCAGGTCCTCTAAACTGACATAAATTTCCACTAAGCGTACATGCTGGTTGTGAGGGTTGTGTAATTCTATAGCTGACATCAGGTGCGACTTGTTTTGGGTTGCCTCGAAATGTCACAGGTAACCTGAGAGCAAAGGAGGCATAATGCAGAGCTGCAAGAGGTGCTAAAGAAATGTAACGCGATACATGATGGAAAAAATGGAAATAGAATGCTTTTGATCGTTGTTAAATTTCAATATCTGAAAAAGTACATGCAGACCCTAAGTCTGACAGAGTGAGAAAAGTGAGGGGAACAAGCAAGAGACTGAAAGGCTGGGGAAGAGAGTAAGGGAGAGAGAAAGAGAGAGAGAGAGAGAAAAAAGAGAGAGAGATTTTGCTAACTGTTCTCAGTGGAACCATTCATAGCCTTAAACCCCTGGAAATGACCGTGTGGAATTCTTGGAATGTGCCATCTCTCTTTTTTTGTCTCTCTCTCTCTCTCTCTCTCTCTCTCTCTCTCTCTCTCTCTCCCTGTCTTCCTCCATGCCTCTCTCTATCTCACCCCCCCCTCTCTCACACACTCTCTGTGCAGATCAAAAGGGTTGAACATTAACTTGGCTGAACTCGCAGACCCAGAGGCCTCGCTCCCAGAGGCTGATTTCCAAGTTCAAGGGTCCTTGTGAACGCAGCGTGTCAACAAAAAGGCCTCACATGGAGCAGGTACACGTGAGGGCAGGGGTCATAGGTCACCAGAGACGCCATACGTCTCCCAAAATGGACGGAAGGGTCGTCACAGGAACACCCCAGTGTGTAAATTCGAGGCGTTAATGCTAATTAACGTCAATCAACTTGTAAGCGCGTTTCGGCTGCCGTCCTGTCTCTATCTTTTTCTATAGGTGTCGGTTTTTGGTGAACCAGCATTACCTGGAAGGAACCTATCTCCCTATATCCGAAAGGTTATCACTATTGGAGTGACAACGAGTGCAGCAAGAGTTATTTTTTGCAATAGTCGTAAAAGTTAACATTTCGCAACAGGTGGCCTTCGTGGAAGATGCAATTTTCTGGATTTCACCACATCTCAGAGTGGCTGAGCAAGATAACGTAGCGCTGCATAAATCACCGCGACCTAGAACACTCTCTGCTCCAAATTAAAATGACTCCTCAGCCCGGAGATGATATATGTGTCAATTTAATTAAACCAGGCCAGCCCGTCCCCATCTCGCTGCAACACAATGCACATCCAGACAGCCTCCTCCGCGCTATCTACATTCACAACATTCGGGATCCCAATTGCCTGATTAACACTGATAGTGGCATTATAACGTCAGGACATACTCTAACGTTTTTTTTTTTCCCCTTCTTCTTCTTCTTCTTCTTCTTAATTTGATGGTGAACAGTGGTTGGGAAAAGATGGTTGTCATTCCTCAGTTGCTTTATAGTGAGACAGTGGTGAACTTTATAAACTCATCATGCTCCGTCGGATCAGTGGACCCATTCACACTCCTGTCCGCATTCCTCCTCCACGCGTCATTCCTCCTGCCGAGGCGGCCGAGCTTCAGTCGCTTTCTCACGGTGTGACCGGTGCTAAGTCCAGCCAGCAACGCTGAGACAGTGCCCTCAGTTATCGCACGGGAGCCAAAAAAAAAAAAAGCTTTCCTCGGCGCCCATAAACGGCAGATAAACAATGGGCCCCGCTTAGCTCCTCCGCGTGGCGGGCGCGTCGTAAAAGAAAACTTTGCACTGCCGAGCCGGGACAGGCCTTTTGATCTGCCGCCGCCTCGACCAGCGCCTCAATCGCACAGAGCTCAGGGTCAATCCTACCGCATGTTGCTCACAGCCAGCTAGGCAGGCAGCACCTCTTGTCTTGTCCCACAGGCACACATGCAGACACCCAGCCACATAAAAAAAAAAAAAACCTGGCCGGCATCCATCAAATATGATTAGTCTGGCACCATCTCAGGAAATGAGTGATTTCCGATTCTCGTCCTCACAGCGCCATGGAAGTGGATTATAGATCGATTAAAGGAGTGGTTCTGGGCGAAGCCTTGGGAAGAAACAAAGTTAAATGGAAGGGAGGCTTGCGCATAAATGATCTCCTGAAGACATATCTCAGATAGATCAACTCATGTGAATGGTATTTCAGTAAAACCCTGATATCATAGTATGCACACACACTGTATGCACGCAGCAACACATAAGACTACACCATATGTTCCAATATCTATAGAGGCAGCATCGATGAACACAATGCTCTTTACTGAATATGGCAAGCTCTTGGTCATGTCATCCTTATCTAAGAAAACACATCAGCACCAACTTTACATTGCATTTCATTACATTTAGCAGACACTTGTTGTCCAAAGTGACTTACGTATGTCAACAATGTCACAAGGGACTACAGGGTCTCCAGAGCAACTTGGGCTTAAGTGCCTTGCTCAAGGGCACTACGGTGGAAGCCGGGAATTGAACCGACAACTCTCAGGACTACTATATGCTAGCCCAGCACCTTAACCACTACAGTACACATACCAGCACACTTGGATCAGATGTGCTGTGATTACCGTGCCACTATAAACATGTCAAACGCTCCGCGCCCACATAGCAGACGGCACCCCAGGCCTTCTCTGCGGGGGGGCAGCAGCTTTTTGGGGAAGTGATGGTGCAAGTCAGCGCTGAACAGGAGCCACCGGTGTGGGGTGCTCAGCACTGATGATGGAGGTGGTGGAGGACGGTGGATGGTGGTGTCGGGTGGTGTTGGGGGGGGGGGGGCTGGGGGGGGCACTGGTGTGGGATGCTCAGCACTGATGATGGAGGTGGTGGGGACGGTGGATGGTGGTGTCGGGTGGTGTTGGGGGGGGGGGGGCTGAGGGGGGGCACTGGTGTGGGGTGCTCAGCACTGATGATGGAGGTGGTGGGGACGGTGGATGGTGGTGTCGGGTGGTGTTGGGGGGGGGGGGCTGGGGGGGGCACTGGTGTGGGGTGCTCAGCACTGATGATGGAGGTGGTGGGGGACGGTGGATGGTGGTGTCGGGTGGTGTTGGGGGGGGGGGGGCTGGGGGGGGGCACCGGTGTGGGGTGCTCAGCACTGATGATGGAGGTGGCGGGGACGGTGGATGGTGGTGTCGGGTGGTGTTGGGGGGGGGGGGGGGCTGGGGGGGGCACTGGTGTGGGATGCTCAGCACTGATGATGGAGGTGGTGGGGACGATGTTGGGTGGTGTTGGGGGGGGGGCACCGGTGTGGGGTGCTCAGCACTGATGATGGAGGTGGGGGGGACGGTGTCGGGTGGTGTTGGGGGGGGGGGGGGTATTGCGGGGGCGCGGCTGAGTCGCTGAGCGTTGAATAAAGAGGCTACAGAGCCCGGCGGGGGACTGGCGGTTGTCCAGGCGCGGACACTGAGCGATGGGGACCACCGTGCAGCAGCTGTGGCCCTCCGTCACAGGCGCTCGCTCGGCCCGACGCAGGGGTGGGAGCCAGCTTCCTGCAGGGGAGCGCGACAGATTTACTACACCGCCGTGGCAGGATGTCCTGAAGAGCCGGAAGCCTGTGTTAAGTGTGTGTGTTGTGTGGTGTGTGTGTGTGTGTGTGTGTGTGTGTGTGTGTATGGGTAATGCGTATGCGTGTGATGTGTGTCAGTGGATGTCATCAACCTACTGCTACCCACACAAGGATGTATAGTGTGTCTCTGCTTTCGTGTGTGTGTGTGTGTGTGTGTGTGTGTGTGTGTGTGTGTGTGGCTG
>NC_085012.1:7571975-7589475 GCF_963854185.1 Sardina pilchardus
GAGGTGCAAACAGAAGCAGAGAGCAGCAGGAGAAAAGGAAGGGTTCCCACCCACCATCTCCTCCCACACACACACGCACACACACACACACACACACACACACACACAAATGCATGCACAGACACACACACAAGCGCATGCACTCACATACACACACACACACACAAAGAGACACCCATACACACCCACACACCCACCCACACGCACACACATGTACACATACTGTACACACACACGTACACACACGTACACACGTACACACACACACACACACACACACTCACACTCTCTCTCTCTCACACACACACATACACACACACACACACACCACCCCTCCCTCCCTCTATGTTCTCTCACTCTCACCAAACGCCTCCAGTCCTCCTTCCCAAAATCCGCCCTGTTCATTTCCAAATTGCTGAAACTCCCCAGCAGCATCCACACATGGGCCTTCAGCACAGCCAAAAGCACACAGAGAGAAGGGTGTGTATGTGTGTGTGTGTGTGTGTGTGTGTGTGTGTGTAGGGGGGGGTGTAGCAGTTTGTGTATCTGACATGTATCTGTGAAAAACAGACAACAAGAGAAAGAGAGATGTTCTGCATATCTGCTATGTATCTGTGAGAGGGAGAAGAAGAAGAGACGGTTTTTAGAATGTTTGTGATGTACGTAAAAAGAACTAGAGAGGACGCGGGAGGGGTGTCAGAGTTGAAAGGGAGAGCGAGTTGTTTGGAACAGACAAGAAAGGTATAGTCATAAAGGTGAAAAATGATTTCCACAGAAAATCCTCACTTGAACCACCACTTGTGATCTGATGTCAACATACACACTGTGTACACTTATTGCCCTTAGCGTTTGGTCTCTGGCAATCTCTCTCTCTGACTTCCTGCAAGAGATGAGTGTGAGTTCACACGTTCTACCAATCAGTTGATGCTTGCTTGTGTTGCTGCATCCTCCCAAACACAGAGAGATAAGTGAGATGTGCAAATGAAGTCAAGTCCTCTGCCCGTGTGCGCGCGCGCACACACACACACACACAGAAAATAGCTTGACATATGACAACTTGACATAAAACTTTTTTTTTTAAAAATTACATTATTTGTAAATACTTTGTTAACATTGTGAAATACTGCAAACTCATCTCCTGGAGGAAGTTTAGGGGGTGAAAAACAAGTATATTTAGCTCAGTTGAACCATGTGGAAAGCCTGACAAAAAAAGAAAAAGAAAAGCCATTACTACAGCAAAACGACACTTGTGCCATATTTCAAAGGAATTTCTCTTCATGAATGCTATAAGTTGTGTTCCCCTTCTTTTGTTCATGTCATGTCGACCTGTCAAACTGAGATTTTCCTTCTAGCACTTAGTTTTTCACAGACTGACAAAAATTTCCCCCGTTTGCCTACTGTGACTCACCCTCCCACTACATACGCACACTTTACCTCAGACAATATATTCACTTCGATGTTTATAGATGCAAGTGAAAGGACACTTGCAAATCATTCTTCACAGGGACAGTCCCTTCACCCACACTGTCAAGAACCAAGGCTTTGCCTGGAAATTTTGGACAACAGAATTCAGATCACTGTATAGGAAGCTTGTAGTTCTTTTAAATCTGATGTTCGGGAGAATCAGCACAATTACAGTCTTGATTGTGGTGAAACTGAATTCTATGTGGCTATATGTACAGTATATGTAGCCTCTATGACTTAGATGAGTGCAAAAGTGTTCTTGAATTGAATTATACCATCGGCCTCATCATCTGACCACACCTCATCGGTTGATAATAAAAGACAGACACAAACATTCACTGCTGTTGTCTGCAATTCTTTGGTCATTGCTTATTTTGAGCAATATTATAGGTTTATATCATTACAGTGCATTAATAAGTTTATGGGTCACACCTGTAGTTCTGCAATACAACACAATCCTGAACAACCATATGTGCATGTACACAGACTCGATATAAGAAAAAATTATCCGTTTTAATGGCATATGTAGCCATAAAGTAACATACTGTACTGCATAATACTTGATATGATACATTCTATACACTGTATACAGATGTATACAGGTATTTTTTTCTGTTGAAAAAGTGCATCCTTTCAGAGCTGATACAATAGATTTAATGTTTCAGATTTATCAGTCATAGAATATAGTCTATAGTCCAGCATTACTGGTTGTATAATGGCTAGCAATGTAGCCTTTTGAAGCAGAAGACCTGTGGTCAAAATCCCACTGCATCAATTCAAAGCTTACAGTAATACTACTCGCTTTATGGAGGATGCTGCAAAACAACTTTAACAACTCAGGTGAAATAAATAGTTAAATCATCATTACTGATCAGTTTATGTAAATTACCCTTCTAAATAATTCATTTCATGTTTAGAAGTTTACATTTGTAAGTAACATGTAAGTTATGCACAAATTAAACATTGTATTGTGTTATTTAATGACTAATAAATACATTACTAACCATTTATTCATCATTTGGGAATGGTATTATACAAAATGACTGATAAACTACTTGTAAGTAAACATTAATGAACATTGAATAGTTAGCTAACCATTTAGTAATACCTTGTAAATGATTTGAAAATACATCGTATTACAAAGTGGTAACCACATGATTTGTGTGTACAACAAGAGTTGCAGTAAATAATGTTGCAAAGGTTATAACATCATGGAAGGCATTATGAGATGCATTATGATGGATTACTCATAGTTCCTAAAATCTAGTCCAACATCCAAACTGTTATACTGACTCATGTCTTATAACAAACAATAACTTGAAATGTCTAATTTGGGAGATATCCTCCTCCTGTCCTCCTAGTTCAACCATATAAGCATCCCGCTGCAAACACCTACATAAATACTAAAATAAGACAAGGCATCCGCTTCTATGGCTGCCACATGCAAATAAATGGTGAATGTGATGATGATTAGCTGATGAGTGACAGATCAGTTGAAGTAATGAAGATCACAACACATCTTACAGAGGATAGGTGAAGAAGAACTCATCTTAAGAATCGGCATCCACGGTATAATTATAAATCATTTCCCAGATGACAAAAAGCACAAATCTACATTCAGGTCAGAATATTCTGTTTCACAAAGTGGTCTTGGATGGTCAGTGTAATCCAGGGCCATGCCTGGATGGTTGTTAGTTTGGCCTTGTTGAGGCGTGCAATTGTACACTGACTCAAGAGAATGAATATAATGGTAAAAAAAGTTTGGTAACACTTTATAATAAGGGTACATGAATTCTCATGAACTAATGCATGAATTAATGCATGAATTACGCATTAGTTAATCCATTAATATATCATGAATCATTATGACTTAACATGAATTAACTGATTGTCATTAATGAATTAATACATAAATAACTCATCATCTTAAGCATTAAGTACGGTTGGCACATCATCATGATTCATGATTAATTAAGCATGATCATGATGACTTTTTGTCAGACAAAATCTTGGACATCACCGTCATGGAGAAAAAAGAAAAGTAATTACACATGAATTCATGTTAACTAAATGTCATGAATTATCATGAGTTAATTCATTAACTCATGCATTAATTATTCATGAAAATCTCATTAATAAACATGAATTAATAGTATGTCATTAATGACATCAGGTATGGACAACAAATTCATCTTGAGCATTAGGTAGTGGTTAAATCATTATGAATAATGATCAATTACACATGATCATGGTGATTTCTAGGTTTTTGAAATGTACTCCAAGGGGTAAGTAAACTATACATTAACTCATCATGAACTAATTAAGACCATTTTCAGAGAATATCGAAGAATCCACTTCTTTTGTCAGTGATAAAGAAGGGTCCATTTACCACTTTACGTGAGGGGCCACAAACATGATGAACTCATCATTAATTCATGTAAATTGACCATTTTTGCATGACTTCAAACTTCATGCATTTAAAGCACCACCTGTTCATCACTTTATCTGAGGGGCCACAGACATGATTAACTAATGAAAAGATAATGCTTAGCTAATGAGGACATGCCTATATTTGAACGATGTGAATTCTTCGATATTCTGTGAAAATTGTCTTACAGTTTTTTACGATTGTTTACACACTAAAATATTTTTTTTCACACAATTAGCAAAATTTTACTCCAAGGAGCAAAACACCTCCACAGATTTGCACAACATTACACACAATGTCTGCTTCACCCTTTTTGCAAAACATTACACACAGTGATTTGTAAAACTCTACACACATTTCCACACCTTAGACACAGATAAGGATTGTGAGGTTACTTCCTTGTCATTACAAAGCCCTGGATCGCCAATGACTACACCAATGAACGAATTGGATAATCACATCCACCAGGTGTGTAAGCACACATGTGCAAATTTGAAAACGCATTACTCAGGTGTGCTATGCAGTCTTGTTGCTTTTGCAGTAGTTGCTCTTCAGAGTCAAAGTGTATGTACTTTATGCAGTAGTTTTTGTTTGTCTACAGATTTTATTTGTTCAATTGATTTCATTGTTGGTTGATTACTGTAACTGATTATGGTTAGAAATACTGTAAGTATTGAAAGAAATGCTTGAAATATTCAGTCTACAGCAGTTTTCAGTGTTGTACAGTGCAAGTGCAAGTTTATAGACCTATTTATGTACACTTTCCCTATGTCGAACTAATCATGAAGAATGTTGTGGGTTTGTCACTATTTTTTGGACATCTCCCTTACATAACAATGCCTGGGCACAAATCTAGCACATTTCTTAATTTTTCTTTTTACAAATGCGTTTTGCATTTATCACTGCAGTGTGAAACTGGCTGCGATAGTGTCTGATCATTGAGGACTGTGTTTGTTAAATGACAACTAATAGCATTTTTACAAATATGTGTATATGTTTTGACTGAAGTGTGTATGTTTTGACTGAAGTGTGTTTGTTTTGACTGAAGTGTGTTTGTTTTGACTGAAGTGTTTCATTTTGCAAAGAATCTAGGAATTATGCAAACTGAGTGTGGCATTTGGATACCTGTGCTTAAATTTTGTTAAAAAGAACTCGGTTTGAAAAATTGTGTGTAAGCAATTGAAAAAAACTGTAATTAGTTCATGATGAGTTAATGTATAGTTTACTTACCCCTTGGAGTACATTTCAAAAACCTAGAAATCACCATGATCATGTGTAATTGATCATTATTCATAATGATTTAACCACTACCTAATGCTCAAGATGAATTTGTTGTCCATACCTGATGTCATTAATGACATACTATTAATTCATGTTTATTAATGAGATTTTCATGTATAATTAATGCATGAGTTAATGAATTAACTCATGATAATTCATGACATTTAGTTAACATGAATTCATGTGTAATTACTTTTATTTTTTCTCCATGACGGTGATGTCCAAGATTTTGTCTGACAAAAAGTCATCATGATCATGCTTAATTAATCATGAATCATGATGATGTGCCAACCGTACTTAATGCTTAAGATGATGAGTTATTTATGTATTAATTCATTAATGACAATCAGTTAATTCATGTTAAGTCATAATGATTCATGATATATTAATGGATTAACTAATGCGTAATTCATGCATTAATTCATGCATTAGTTCATGAGAATTCATGTACCCTTATTATAAAGTGTTACCAAAAGTTTTTCTATGGTTCAGCTGTGGTTTACCTAGATTATGGTTTGCTCTAGGTTTGCACTTTAGTTATCAAGCTCCACTTCTAGCAATTCAAGTGTGTGTACGTGTGTGTCTGTGTGTGTTTGTGTGTGTGTGCATGTGTGTGCGTGTGTGTGTGTGTGTGTGTGTGTGTGTGTGTGTGTGGTTGTATGTGTGTGTGTGTGTGTGTGTGTGTGTGTGTGTGTGTGTGTGTGTGTGTGTGTGTGTGTGTGTGTGTCTGTGTGTGTGTGTATGTGTATGTGTGAGTATTTGTGTATGTGCGACAACCTTTTAGTTATGCACATATATAACAGGTAAGAACAAGGGGTTAAGCATTCTGAGGAAATTGCGGCTCTATTTTAAGCGAGCACGATTCTTAGAAATGCCTCTGCCGCAAGAGAGAGAGACCAATGGGGCTCGGCGAAGGCAAACGCACTACGCTCCATGGTCGCGCGCGGCAACCTCTGCCTGCGTCAGCCCGACACACGCTGAGACAGGGAGAGGAAGAGACCAAACGAGACGAGACGAGACGCGCGGAGACGTGGCCCCTCGCAGCAGACAGACACAATGGCACGGCCTCCTCAGGCTTTGTCTTGTCCCCATCTCCCATCTTTTCTCGTCTGTCTGGTCTGGAGAGCCTCGGCGCAGCCCCTGCTGCAACCCTCTGTCAGCGTGAGCTGAAGCCACCACGGCTCTGTGTCACAGACGAGGCAGCCAGTGATGAAAGACTTCTCTTTCTTTCTTTTTTTCACTCTCTCTCCTTCTCTCTCTCTCTCTCTCTATCTGTCTTTTCAGGCCTCTGTTTCTCTCTGTCATTTTGGTTGAGGCTTCGTTGAAATCAAGGTCAGGAAAGGAAGTTCTAAATTTAGCCTCAGCGTCAAAGTATCCATAACAACAATAGTAAGGCTTACACTGACATTTCTATCAACGTCTACCCCACACGGACAAACAATTTAACAATTCTGAACTTGTATTTTTAAGTAACAACAAACACCTCTTGTTTACAATTTCAACAATGGCTGCGTAAATTCCAGTGTGGGTGATTTGACACCATAACCCACTCGACACCGAGTTGTCACCTCTCCGTGTTACTTTGGTGATTCACCCAAGGCCACCTGAACCTTTCACTGAAGACACAGCCAGACAAAGCCACAGAGAGATGTAGATTCTACCAGTCCTTGTGGTTGATTGGTGATAGGAATCATGCTTGCATTGCGTGCCCTGCATGTGATTGTGAATGTGCTTACTGAGGGCACTTTGCGATGGTAGTTGGTAGTGTGAACTGGCATGAGCAGTTGATTTTGACACTCGCTATGCGAAAGTTTGGCTCATTTCTGTCGCCTTGGCAAGTGTGACTAACCCTCCAAACTTGACACGTACACCATTACAATGATCTCGGATGAGTAGACAGCCGTATTAGAAGTTTAGTAATTACAGCAAACCGCATCCGTTACATGACAGAATGGTCGTTGATAGTTCATTTTACGCCAGATAGCCATGCGTGCACCATGACACCAATTTGTCATGAAAATCAGTTAGCTGTATCACTGATTACATATTCCTTCTACATCCAATCTGGAATAAAACATCTTTCAGTTTATGTTCCAGGCCCATAAGTGAAAGGAGTGATGTGTTTGTGTTTGTGTGTGTTTGTGTGTTTGTGTGTGTGTTTGTGTTTGCGTCTGTGTGTTTATGTTTATGTTTGTATTTGTGTGTTTGTGTTTGTGTTGGTGTGTTTGTGATTTACTTAAGCCTGGTTCACACAGAGGTGACAGTCTGGCTCCTTCTGTTGATGCAAGTGTTGCTGCAGGAAAACAATGGCGGCAACAAGTGACAAAAGTTTGCAGACGAGATTAACAGCAGCTCGTGAAAGTGTGTTCAAGTCTTTTTTCCCGACAGAGCAACTCGTTGCGCCCTCCCCCTCCCCCCTCCTGAAACACACACACACACACACACGCACGCACACACGCACACACACACGCGCACACACAAACATACACTCACATGAAAAACCTACATGCGCTTTGTCAAACATATCTCTGTGTGGTGTTTGTTTATCTACCCACCTCATCTGCCCTTCTTTCTCTTTCCTCCCTCCCTCTTTCTGTCTCTCCCTCCCTCACTCTCTCTCTCGCTCTCTCTTTCCTTTGCCTCCTCTCTTCTGTGTGCATGACGGCATCTGTGTCAACAGTCAGGTAGTCAGACCATAAACATCCGCTCTGTCATGCTTCTTTTCCCATCTACACACATGTACACACACACACACACACACACACACACACACACACACACACACACACACACACACACACACACACACACACACACACACACACACACACACAAACATGCACCCCCTGCATCCAGGAGACAGTGGGGGGCTGAGTATAGCAATGATGGCCGCCTTAAGCAAAAGCCTTCATTTCATATCCGTGTGTTTGTTTGAGGGTGGGGGGTTGCCATTCATAGACAAATAGCTGTGAAAACAGAACCGTAGAAAGCACCTGTTTTGAGTCTTCCTTCTTTGCTTTATTACGGGAATAAGCATAGAGCCCCCTTCCTCAGCTAAAGAACCCGGTGTGGAATTATTCCCTTTATTCTAATCTGCTCAAGTATGCTAAACGATATGCGGGCACTTCTCATTGACATTCATGGCTTCTTCTTAATCTGTGGAAAATGAGTCATAATACATATCGCTGAATACAGATATGGCCCAGCGGCTGATTTCATACTGAGCAGAGGATTGCCAAGCACCACAGGTGGTGTCACCAGGGAAATCCACAGTAAAGAAAATAGACAGAGAAAGTCTCCCGTGTTTTTGTACTTTTACCATTGTGTCATTCTTTGATTCATCTCTTCTATTCTCCTATCACAGGAATACCCCAGCACTTCTTTGTCTCAGAGTGACATTGACACAGAAAAGAAAGTCCCCTGGTTGGTGGTTGAAAACACGCGTGGTATTTTTAAATGTATATCATTCAGAGAGAGAGAGTAAGATTTCAGGTGTACAAATGTTTTTCTTGGCAATCTGTCACAACAATCTTCCCTTCATCAGTCTTGCCAACAGGACGGACATATTTTCAATTCAAGATCAAAACACTAATCAGAAAGCACAACAGGAAAGAAGTTTGCGTCTGTAGACATAGGTAAGCTAGCTAACGCCGCATGATCTGTTTTCATCTGATAGCATTGTGCTTCGCAATCAGGTTGTAAAAGGTTATAATCTCACACAGATTCAGGACATGCTGTTTTATTAGCATGAACAAGTCATAACAAATTAAGTGTCAGAGTTTTTCTTTTAAGTCCTTTGAAGTTAGTTTGTCTATTCAGAACTGAAGAAAAGGGGCTTTCAAATTGTATAATAAAGTCTGGTTAGCATTTTATGCTACTTCAGTGCATATTGTGTGGGTATTATCCAGCACCATCTCACCCGTGTGTTTTCTTACTTTTTTTTTATCTTGGCCTGTATCTCCTTCCTTTTTTGTTGGAACTCGATCTGTTCCCGTGAAACCATTTAAGCTAATACAAAACTGCTTTCATTTGTATTTAAAGTGTTTCATTGAGAGTCTAGTAATTTTCTTTCTAAGGGAAGCTGGATATGTCTGTGCAAGCATGTTATGTAATACTTATGGCAAAAAAAAAGGGAAAAAAACACCCAACTCAGCATTCTTTGCAGGAGCGAACAACACAGCTGATTGTGTATGTGTGGGGAAAAGTCAGGCAGGAAACTTTTTTTTCCCCTTTAGCAGTGCTAAAGCGTTTATAAAGCAGTTGATGTCGCCATTATTTAGTGAGTCCATTTACACAAAGCCCATATGGCAGAGGGCCCTAATATAGAGATGATGGATATGGTTTGACACAGAGGGGGAGTGAGGGGGGTGAGGGGCCTATGGCTAGCGGAGCGTGGAGAAAAGGCAGGAGTGTGTGTGTGTGTGTGTGTGTGTGTGTATGTGTGTGTGTGTGTCCCGCATGCGGACCAGCGGAAGTCGGGGAGCAGGTAGCGGCTTGTGAGCACGGGACGCTCTGGGAGTCAACCGGGAGTCGGGAATCTATCTCGGAGCACGCCTCCTGCCAAAAAAACCCGGAATCTTGGCGACCGCACACAACAGCTGTCGCTCACACAAGACCTGAGTTCAGCGGGGTCAAAGCCTGACGTGGGGGAGAAGGGGGGGGGGGGGGGGGGGCACCACACCACAGACAAAAATGCCATCAGCTCACAGTCATGCATTAGAAGTTAGAGGTTATCTTATCTGTGTGCTAAAACACATGTACACACAAATGTGTACGTATGCACACCTGCATAAAACACAGTTAGTAAATCATGCAGGGACACACACAAATGGATACCACTCAAAGCCTAACAAGGTGGTTAGGATTTAACCCAACAGATAATGAGATTAAATGAGTGATAGTCTCCTTTGCCATTTATAATTGACGATTAGCTGATTAAGATATATTAGGGCTTAATGGGGCCAGTGCTATTTATATCCCACTACGACTGCAGGGTTTGGGCCATGTTGAGCCTTAATGCACCTCGTGAACCCTCCTCTTGTTTGCATTGCGCTGCTCAGCGAGCGTCCGAACTCTGGTGATGAGTGGCGTGACAGACGGGGTGGCAAACTCAAAGTCCCAGCAGCTTCAAAACAGATAAATAAACATTGTATCAGCATGGCATTCACTCACCACGTCTGTACGGAAAAGCATATCACACACACGCATTGCATAACATGCCAAGGTCAGAAGCATCTACAATGGCTGTCAACCACTTTAAATTTGCCTCAGATATATTTGGAGCTTTACATTTATATGTTAAAATATAGTTGAGTGTTTTATATTTTGTGTTTTAACATTTTTCACAGTTATATGAACCGTAAAATGTACACGGGTTGTGGTCCACTGGAAAATGAATGATATTAAGCATCATCAAAGTGGCCTGATTAAAAGAGAGCTTGTGCTGAAGCCTGTGTGTACTATGTATGGAAAGGCCCCAAGCTACAGGATCCCTGGTGCCTTTCGCCCTACATTTTGATAGCTGAAGTCATGACTTGATTTAGGTTGAGCGGCTAAACACTGGGACCAGTTACTCAACCTTGGCCCCAAACTACATGTAGGTCTACGAGCTCGAGCTACGAGCTTGGCAGGGGGATTAGAGGAGGCTATTTTTGGGGCTCGGGGGCATTTCAGGTCGCAGCCATCGAAAAGATATGCATCCTTGTCCGCAAGCGCAAATTGACCAAGATGTGTTTTTGTGCTTTGGCGCAGTGAGAGCAGTTAGCCGTATACCATATAGCCACGTGTTCAAATACACGAGACTCAAATGCACGTCGTCCAATGCTTCTTTAAGAGCACACACTTCTCAGTATTTTTTTTCTTCCCAACTCTCTTACTCTTGCTTGGTTTGAGTCACATGAGGCCTCAGTAACCACTTGTCAAACCGATACTACGGTTATGAGTGTACGCCGCGCCGCGCCGCTTTGCTCTAGATGCGTGCACACACTGCCCATTCAAACGTGAACTCTTGAATGCTCCGTCCCCACATAGACTTTTACCACACACTAACAGTCAGCAGACAGTCATTAAGAAAGTAGGAACCTTGAGGGGAGAAGAGTGATTTTTTTTTTTCCACGAACTTCATATCCATAAGGAACCAGTCTGCATGGCCACTAATCCTTATTATGACTTCATAAAATGTATAGCCCCACTTTGCTACACAGACTACACTCTGTTCCATAAACAGACGGCAACTCACCCTACCCTACCCCACCCCAGCCCAACCCCAGTCCACCCCAACCCCAGCCCATGCAGCCTCACTCCTGCTGGGCAGACAGGGCTAGTGTCATCACAAAGCCCTCTTTATGATGATAAATTATGATTAGTCACAAGTCCAGAAAGACTAACCAGAGGGTCTTGGCAAGAGGTGCAGGAGCCAAGCAGCCTCCATATACTGTAGCCAGGCTCCTCACCCCGCGAGCAATTTGTGAATGAAGTTCTCTTCCTTTTATGGCATGAGGAGGTTATCTGTCTCACTGTAAAGGAGGAACAGCAACACTTCTTCAAAGCGTGCGAGCGAGGGAGTTTCAGTGCAAAGTTGTCTTAGAGCTATTTTAAAAGAAGACGTGGTGAAAGTTTCTTTTAGCTTCTCCTGGGGTATAGTTTGCGTGTCTTTGACTGGAGTTTGGTTTGTTATTCACACTGCAAGATCAGTTTCATCAGCTTTCCATTATTGCATATTACAGAAAATAGTCTCATATAAATACTTTCATTATTATCATGAGTCTACTTCATTTAACCTGCATAACCACATTATGATGAATTCAGAATAGCCTGAAACTGCAGGTTGAAATAGCATAAAACTGTTTAAAAAATGCAGTTAGTTCCCCCCTCTGACACAAGCCACATCATTTCTTCCCTTGTGGTGCAGTTTAATAAAGGAAGGCTCATGCATGCATGAAATAGTTTTCTCTGCTGTAGATATGGGGAACTGACAAGAGAGTGTCAGGGGTTGTTAAATGAGTAATTAAATGACATGTAAGCAAGCTGCAGACGCTTCTGTTGCACAACAAAACAAAACTCTCTCTCTTTTTTTTTTGCATCTCATCTGCAAAAGCATCTCAGTTTTTCGCCCTTATGTTGTATTTCGGTCAAAATTGGCCACTTAGTTTTTCAAGTCAGCCTCAACAAATATTTTATTTCATCACAAGCATTCCACATTTACTTGTAAATGGATAAATAAATGGCAAATAAATTAGAGCACGAGAAATTATAAATAAATGATAGCACAATTTTTAAATTTAACATTCTTACACGTATTGTGTCTCCAGTCGAAAATAGCCAGCCTTTGAAATGAAAGTGTATACAGCAATAGCAGTGTGAGAATAAGTGTTAAAGTCACACTTAATGTAGTCCCCTGGTATCCGAAGTCACACTTCTTTTTGACCAAAGACACAATTGTGAGGTTCTAAAAGTTGTTTACGCATATTTTAGCAGTATGTTGTTAGTTCTTAAATACATTGTTAAATAAGAAAACTAATGATCTTGACATTTAAATGCTAAAAATGAGGCTTCAAACCAGAAGTAATGGCTTATTGCCAAATATGGTAAAAAACTGATTTGTGGACAAATTAAGAGCTGTTATTTAAGGTTTCACCCCTCCCCAAAAGAATCAAAGAACTGAAAAATTCACTGAAAATCAGACTGCTGTTTCTTTGCTGTTAGTACTACAAATCAACAATGTTAAAAGTGATTACACTAATTATTTGTCTATTATTATTATTATAGATAGGGGTCACGATTGGAAAATAAATGTCATAGTCAAAGAATGGCTTACTTATCTTTTTTCCATTATTCCATTTATAGTTATTGCAAATTATAGTGATTATCTCCTTATTTTATGTGCAAGACTGATACTGTTTATTGTTGTTTTTGTATTGTATTTGAACCACCTTGATGCATGAAGAAAACTACATTACATTATTGTAGCACTTGAATCACTCAGTTCTTGACTTGCCCTTTCAAAGGAAATCTTGCAAAAAAAAAAGCCTCAACTTTCAGCTGAAATTTGACTTGACTTTAATATGTTTAAAATTCTCCATTTAGAATATGTGCTGACATTTCAATAATGATTCCCACTTTCTAGACCTAGACCTATTCTAAATTATAGTAGCCTACATTTCACAAAAAATAATGTTTAAACGTTTAAAATAATGTTTTTCCCATTTCAGCTTCAAGATAAATGCACTTGTTACTGTTGATCATTGTTCGAAGTTGTGTTGAATGTTGACATTCCAGTGTTTGCTGTTGGATTTTTTTTCAAGGCCATAGACTTCCATTTATTTCAATTTTAATCTATGGTGAATATATACAGTATTTCTTTACTTTTATTCCTTTAATTTGCCTCTTTTCCAGCTGTGCCATTCATTGTATTTTTTTTTTATTATTATTATTATTTTTTTTTCATATTTCAGGTTTAAATAGAAAATGTACATGACATTTTAATGTATTCTATTCTAGTCATTTTGCCCAAAATAATTCTATCAATGATAATAAATCAGACCAGTGTACCACTCATTATGTCCTTTTTGACTCAGATAGACATGCACCACCTCCCAAGCCTGGCACGATGGAGACGCAACATTTAGTGCAGTACAAAGAGCTCTCAATGGGAGAGAAAGTGAGCGGAAAGCGGAAATTCCAAATAATCAAGATTGTCACCCTTGTCACCCTTCTCTATTGTATACATACATCACACTTGTGACTTGTGTCAATAGAACTGCTTTCATGACAAGCAGTTTTGAGAGTTTGCCCTATACGACAGGACATAGGAGGTCATTTTGGCTTTGATAGCATGATAAATGTTTGTATTCATAGTGACTGTTGTTCAGAGACTTGAAAGCTACCTTCGTTGATTTTGGAGAAACCTTTGGCTCTCTAAATATTTAAGTTTCAATTAACATGCTGCCATGTTGTCTGGGGTCACTATCAGCTCCTGAGAGTGCAGCCCCAGCCCTTTCCAAACCAACCGACACTGACTCATGGCAGATAAGGAAAACGCTTTTGTCCCGCAACTGTTGTCACTTAGTTCATTATGTCTATAACTTCCTTTCAGACTTGCATTGATACTGGCAAAGCGTGGTGGATTTTTGTAAGATTTGATAACATCATTGTTACATTACCGTTCACAATTACTTTCTTCTGTTGTATTTTCAACCCAGCGTCCACTGATCCTATTATAGCCTTGCTGCAACGCAGTATTTCCCTAACACAATGAAAGTCGTCATTTATCTTCTATACACACCAAAAGATGTTATTCTTGCAAAACCATACACGAGCACAAGCCTCATTCACACACCTCCTCAGCTCAGACTGGAGTTGGAGTTTATATTAAGTTCTTCTTATGCTACCAGGGGAGTTGAGCCAGCCATGATGAATGAACCTGCTTAGACCAAACGATCTAGCCTAGTCTTTCTGCGAGAAGGCCCAACACGGTCACACTGGACCAAAGCTACAGGGACAGGTAATAAGAATGATGCACCCTCGTCCGACAGGATCAAAGCCTGCAGGTGATAGCCTGCCCCAGGATATCCCTCTGGTTGTTTTAGATATACTTCAGCCCTTAAGCAAATACGTCTCAGGCCCTGCACGCTAAATCAAAGCTTTGTTCGGGCCGGTATTTGACTTGGTGATAACACTCGACCAGATGAGAAGTTGTCGGGGGCGAAGTCCTGTGCTATGGCTGCATGTTTCATGTAGCCAGACCGTTTGTATGGCCCTGACTCCCAGTGAAACGTTAAGCTTGTTGCAATCCTCATTGCACCTCACACCCCCTCCATCCCCAACCTCCAAGGCCACGCATGGGAATGAGGCCAGGAGGCCCAGTCCACTGCCCACACCCACCCACCTACGGCACTCCCAACTAATCCTTATGCTATCAGAGGACAGAAAGGAAGGGATATGGAGGGAGGGAGAAGTAGAGAGAGAGAGAGAGAGAGAGAGAGAGAGAGAGAGGGAGGGAGGGAGAGAGGGGAGTCAGAGAGAGGGATAATGAGAGAAAAACAAAAGAAAGAGGTGAGAAAAAAGTGAGAGGAGACAAAAGAGAGAGATGGAAGATAGAAGTCAGAGAGAAACTGAGGAGGAGGAAGAGGAGGGGAAATGACAAAGACAAATGAGACAGCGGAGGCAGCAGGAGGGGAAACAAGAGAGACAATGAGAAAAGGGAGGCAGAGGTAAGGCAAGAAAGCATGAAAAGAGAGAGAGAGAGAGGGAGGGAGAGTGAGAGAGGGAGAGGAAAGGAGAGAGAAAGAGAGAGAGAGGGAAAGAGAGAGAAAAAGAGAGAGAGAGGGAGAGGGAGGGAGAGAGAGAAAGAGAGAAAAATAGAGAGGGAGGGTGAGAGAGGGAGAGAGAGAAAGAGGCAAAGAGAGAGAGAGAGAGAGGGAGTGAGAGAGAGAGGTTGCTCTGTGAGGATGTGTATGAGGGGGAGAGTCTGGAGAGTCTGGAAAGGGAGTGCAGGTGTTCTGCAGCCAGACGGGTGGAGGGAGTGTGTGTGTGTGTGTGTGTGTGTGTGGAGGGAGTGTGAGAGGGCTGGTGGACGCTGACACCTGTTTCATGTCACCGCGCCGTGCCGCCCCACCTACGTCTGCTCTTGGAAGGGAAGTGGAAATGAAGGAGGATTCTCAATTTCCTGTGACCCGCGCGGGGCCGCTGTGACGGATGTGAGAGAGAGAGAGGGCGTGAGCTGCTGGAGCGTCCTCCTCCGTCACACGTCCAAGCCTCCCTCAGCTCCGTCGTCCTCTCAGCGGCGTCTCTCCATCAATGCTTCACTCTGCCCTCCTTTCTCTCTCCTCCCTCTCTCATTCCTCTCCTCTTTTGGACTGTCTGTCTGCCTGTCTGCTGTGTGACACATGAGGCCTCAATGCCATTAACACCAGTACCCACCTGTCTGTCTGTCTGTCTGTGGTTCTTTAAAGGGGCACGTTTCGAGATTGTGCCCTCACATTACGCCTTTAAGCACTGCTGTAACAATTTCCGAATACCTGCCGAAGACAGGTGGCTACTTTGAGGTGTGGTGGGTGAGCTTTGCTGCTGGTGTACATGTGTGTGTGTGTGTGTGTGTGTGTGTGTGTGTGTGTGTGTGTGTGTGTGTGTGTGTGTGCATGCCTTTGTGTGTGTGCATGAGAGAGAGAGAGACAGTGAGCATGCATCTGTTCAATGACACATGTGCTCCATGACCTTAACTTTGAACCTGGCAGTACTCCGGCCAGTTGATAGCTGACCAGCTGTAATTGGCAGGAGAGGCCATGTTGGCTTACCAGACGGGCCATTTCCTCTGTTTTCCCACTCTGATGGCTTTATAAGGGGAACGGGAGATACAAGGATGACAGAACTGTGGAGATGCATTACACCCACAATCACTTTTGTGGTTTCCACACAGGTAATGATGCTGTTGCTACTCATGAAAGCTCTTCGAAGAATAATGGGTGTGAACTCCTGCTTATTTCTGAGGTGTGAACAGAGAGAGGAAGAGAGGAAGAGACAAAGAGAGAGATAGAGAAAGAGAGAGAGAAAATTGATAACTTCTCAATCAATGAAGAAGAGCCACCAGGTCAACACAAAAAGAAGACATTTTTGTACAATTTAAATATCTTAGAATTATTCTGAAACCCTGTTAACAGAGTTCTCTTGTGTGTTACGTGGTAACATAGCGCACCATGAGTTTGATGGGAATTCCATAGAGAAAGTATTTGATGAAGACTTTTCTTGCGGACGCTCTCTTGCCTCATGCTTGGCCGTTGCTGACATGGTACAGCATGTTCCTCCAAAACGAGTTTGACGAGTGGGGCATGACTCAACCCAAACATGGGCCTCTCAAGTCAAACTGCCGACCAGACAGGAAACTCAAGCGAGATAAACCTCTCTGCATCAAAGCCAGTTTAGTGTTGTGTGAACACCATCAGCTGCAGCTTACCCATCCATATTCACAACACACACACACACACACACACACACACACACACTCACACACATAGGTACGCACATACACCTTATCCACCGATACACACATATACATGCACACATACACACACACAAATACACACATACACTGTAAAAAAAAAATCAGTAAAAAAACGGTAAAAGGCACGGCAGCAAAAGTTGCCAACCAGTTACCGTAAAATTATGGTAAAATACCATACAAGAAATTGCCGTAAAACTATGGCTTTCCCCCGTGTATATTGACCGTAATTTTACGGCCAAATTGCAGTAAAATTACAATGAAATTGTGTGAATTTACTACAATTGGCCGTGAAATTAGAGTCAATATACACGGGGAAAAGCCATAATTTT